>NC_142065.1:203876253-204066253 GCF_059756535.1 Pantherophis guttatus
CGTTATTAAGCTATCAGCATCTTTTGCAGAGAGGCGTTCTTGTTCCGATGACTGCAACATTTCTGATTATGCAGAGATCAGTGACACGCAGTTGAGCCCGGCCGGCAGGGAGATAAAGAGCTTTGTCCGAAATTATGAAATGCCAGAAAGAAAAATGGAACAGAAGATCAAGCAGTCCAATGTCTTGACGCTATTATACTTCAGAGCATTATTATAACATTGCAAGAGCCTTGGTGGCGCAGCAGACTAAAGTGCAGTTAAATAGCACCAGCTGCCTGCAATTACTGCAAGTTCAAATCTCACCAGCCTCAAGGTTGACTCAGCCTTCCATCCTTTCGAGGTAGGTAAAATGAGGACCCGGATTGTGGGGGCAATAAGCTGACTTTGTATAAAAAAAGAACACCGCTTGGGGGGGGCGAAAGCCCTACTAAGCAGTTATATACAAAAGTATGAAGGCTATTGCTTAATGCATTGTAAGCCGCCCTGAGTCTCCGGAGAAGGGCGGCATATAAATCGAACCAATAAATAAATAAATAAACATTGTGTGTTGCAGCAAAGCCAGATGGATTTTATAACAGAATCATGTTTTTGGGTTCTGCGAGCATGGAATTCTAAAGAGAATTTTGCAAACTCTGCACTATTGATTGCTTCGTCGTCTTCTCCAGAGTGACATATGAAAACATATGAAGAAAGGTTGCAGGAGTTGGGTATGTCTCGTCTAGTGAAAAGAAAGATGGCGGTGTTCCAATATTTGTGGGGCTGCCACAAAGAAGAGGCGGGGTCAACTTCTTTTCCAAAACACCAAAGGGCAAGACAAGAAGCCATGGATGGAAACTAACCAAGGAGAGAAGCAAGCTAGAACTAAGGAGAAATTTCCTGACAGTGAGAACAATCAACCAGTGGAACGGTTTGCCTTTAAAAATTGTTGGTGCTCCATCTTTAAAGGCTTTTAAGAAGAGTCTGGACAGCCATTTGTGTGAAATGATATAGGGTCTTCTGCTTGAGGAACGGGTTGGACTAGAAGACCTCCAAGATCCCTTCCAACTTTGATGTTCTATGATGTTCTGTGATGACGTTCTATGACAGTCACTGATTTCCCTGATGAGAAAAGATGTCTAATAAATCCATGGCCCTCTGTGATATGTATGTACAGGAGAACCCAGGGGTGAAATGATCCCAGTTCAGACCGGATCAGCTAATCCGGTAGCGATGGTGGTGGGTTGTTCAAAGAACTGGTAGCAAAAATCCCTGCCCCCCACCCCGCCCATGCCCACCCAATCGTCTGGTCACGTGCTTGCCCGCTTCTTTCAAAAAATGCTTTTAAAAGGTTAAAAAAAAAAGTCTCTGATGATTCCAGCTGAGCTGCCTGATCGTCAGAGCCTTTTTTTTTTTTAAAGTTTTAAAAGCATTTTTTTTACAACCTATTTGGCCAAATAGGTTGTAAAAAAAATGCTTTTAAAAGGTTAAAAAAAAGGCTCTGACGATCACAACTGAGCTACCTAATGTGCCGTATGCGCAGCCAGCGAACCGGTTCTGATTTCACCACTGATCGCAAGGCGATCAAACCGGTCAGTCCTAGAGGAGATCAACTCTTTAGAAGGCCAGATCCTGAACAGGAAACTCAAATTCTTTGGCCACCTAATGGTAGAACCTCTGATCACGACCATAATTCGTTCCATTACTTTGGTCACAACCCAATTTGGTTGTGATCCGAACCTAACCAAAATTAATGCACGCGGCCACACGAAAGTCGCTGTTGTTTAGCGCTTACCAAAAAAATGGCGCAGAAGGGGAAATTGCCTGCTGCCATGTTTGATTCCGCCCCCCCCCCCGAGTATGTGTTTGTGATCAGATTAAAAAAAATTGTGAATTTTTTGGTTAGAACCCGATTTGGTCATTGTCAGAAGCATTCGTGACCAGAGGTTCTACTGTATGTATATGTATGTATATGCATATGTGTATATGTATATATACCGGTATGTGTATATATGTATGTGTTACACACTATTCTAAAAATACGAGTTCCAGGTATATTAGTAAAGAAAGAAGCAGACATCCTGCGAGCTCCAGAACTTAAAATTTTAAAATAATTAAAATTTTATTTTACTAAGCCTTCGTCAGCCATCTGCTGACATCGTCAGAGTATTACTCTGACAATGTCAGCAGATGGCTAACGAAAGCTTAGTAAAATAAAATTTTAATTATTTTAAAATTTTAAGTTCTGGAGCTCGCAGGATGTCTGCTTCTTTCTTTACTAATATACCTGGAACTCGTCTGCTTTTTTCTTTATATGTATGTATATGTATATGTGTGTATGTGTATATAAGTATGTATACACATACACACACATGCATAGAAGGAAGGACTCACTGGAGAAGAGCCTAATGCTGGGCCTTTGAACTCTGGTGCTGGAGAAGACTCCTGTGAGTCCCTTGGACTGCAAGGCGATCAAACCGGTCAGTCCTAGAGGAGATCAACCCTGATTGTTCTTTAGAAGGTCAGATTCTGAAGATGAAACTCAAATACTTTGGCCACCTAATGAGAAGGAAGGACTCAGTGGAGAAGAGCCTAATGCTGGGAACGATTGAGGGCAAAAGAAGAAGGGGATGACAAAGAACGAGGTGGCTGGATGGAGTCACTGAAGCTGTAGCCGTGATCTTAAATGGACTCCAGGGGATGGTAGAGGTCAGGAAGGCCTCGAGGAACATTGTCCATGGGGTCATGATGGGTCGGACAAAACTTCGCAACTAACAACAAAAAAAATTTACATACACACACAAAGCCATTTCAAGAAGTCCTCGACTTACAAATACTTGCTTAGCAATGGGCTGGCTTGATCCCACAGTTTTGGGTTAAATTTTAATTGATTTTAAATTGGGTTTGTTTTAAATTGCGGCCAAAAATATTTAATTATTTTAAACTGTTTTTAAATTTTGTATGTTTTGTTTTTATTTTGGCTGTTCACCGCCCTGAGTCCTATTGGAGAAGGGCGGTATACAAATTGAAACAAATAAATAAAAATAAATAAACCATCTGAGGTTACAACAGATTCTTCTAGAAGATACTGAGATAGTGTTCGATGTGTGACCAAAATTTCTGCTGCTAAGCAAGATACTTGTTAAGTGAGTTGTGCTTCATTTTATGACCTTTTTTTTTTTACCATAGTTGCTAAGTGACTCACTGTCATTATTAAGTGAACCATGCCGTCGTTAAGTGAATCTAGGTTCCCCCATTGGCTTTGCTTGTTGGAAGCCAGCTGAGAAGGTTGCAAATGGTGATCATGTGACCCAGGGACAGCGCAAACATCATAAATAATAAATAAGAGCAGTGGTGGCGCAGTGGTTAGAATGCAGTATTGCAGGCTAATTCAACTCAGTGCCAACAGTTCGATCTTGACCTGGCTCAAAGTTGACTCAGCATTCCATCCTTCCGAGGTGGGTAAAATGAAGACCTAGATTGTTGGGGGCAATAGGCTGACTCTGTAAACCACTTAGAGAGGGCTGTGACGCACGCTGAAGCGGTATATAAGTCTAAGTACTATTGCTATAATACATGCCAGTTGCCAAGTGCCCTAATTTTGAGTACATGACCATGAGGATGCTGCAAAGGTCATAAATGTGAAAAATGGTCATAAGCACTTTTTTTCAGTGCTGGGTGACTTCAAACTATCATTAAACAAATGGTTGTAAGTCAAAGATTACCTGTACCTGATTCTGAAATTCTGATGTCTGCCCTCCAGGACAGGTGACCACATTTCAGGCGCTTGGTAACTGGCCCACATTTATGGCCATTCTTAGTGTCCTACAGTCACATGATCATAATTTACAATACTTTGGCCGGAAACTGGGTTTATTTCTGGTTGTGGTAAACATGCCTCATAGCAAACAGTGGGTTTACTTACTGTATTTTTTGAAGTATAAGACGCACCTTTTTCTCTCCCAGAAGGGGGTGAAAATTTAGGTGCATTTTATACACCAAATGTAGCCCTGCCCACCCACTGGCCCCCACCTTTTGGCCTCTGCCTCCCAGCAATTTACCTCCCAGCAAGCAGCAAGAAGAAACAGCTTCTTTCAGCTTCAGCACAGCCTAATTAGCTCAAGTTGATTGGATCGGCCTCCCGACTCTCAGCTGTTTTGCTCTCAGCTGTTTTGCTCTCAGCTGTTTTGCAGGGGCCTCTGCTGCTTGCTGCAAGGAGGTAAATTGCTGGGAGCAGATTTTTTTTTTTTCTTGTGCTAATCAGGCTATGCTGAAAATGAACATGAAAGTAAAGCAGGCTGTTTGCTGTTTGCTGCAATGTGGCAAAATTGCTGGGAGGCAGAGGCAGATTTCTTTTTCTTGTTTTCCTCACCAAAAAAAGAAGACGTGTCTTATAGTCCGGTGTGCTTTATACTCCAAAAAATATGGTAATCATCTTCTTTTAATGACCCCATAATCCCTTGTGGGATGGAGTTTGGGCAACTGAATGGAGCTGAGTGTTTATTGGCCGGATGCCCTTCCTGTTGCCAATGTGGGGTTATATTCAGCTGACATATTCTCATCGTGCCCAGAGAGAGAAATATCTGCCTCTACCTAGGATCAAACTCACAGCCTCCTGATTGTGAGGCGAGAGCTCCACCTCTAGGCCCCCGCACCACTCAATGGGTTTACTTAATGACTGTGGCATTCGTTTAACACCACAAAAACAGGTTGTAAAATCAGAACCATCACAGCTTACAACCATAATGGAAAAGTTCCTTTACAGTCATAAGTCAAGAGCTATCTGTAAAGTTTAAGAAGGGAAGCTATGAAGAGGCTAGATTTCAGGAATTTCAAGCGATGTACATATGATGCCCATGTTTTTGCAACTAGAAGTCTGTGATATGGGCTGAATGACACATCAAGACTTCCGTCCAAGTCACCCAGTGAGTTTCCAGGGCTGAAGGTGGACCTGAATTTGGATTTTTGCAGAATGTCCAAATGTCCACTACTAGGCCATCCTTGCAGATCAAGGTTCTCCAAACTTGGCAATTATAAGACTTGTGGACTTCAACTCCCAGAATTCCTCCGCCATTCCTCAATTCTGGGAGTTGAAGTCTACAAGTCTTAAAAGTTGCTAAGTTTGGAGACTCCTGCTGTAGACCACTGTTGGCATAAAGCTTGATTGAGAAAATCCTTCCTTATCAGAACGATGAGCAAATCCAAGAAAACAATGCTTATAACCGAGAGGTTGATTTTGATTTTGTCTGGTCTTGATTCCAGACAGACAGGGCCTGGGAAAAGCCCAAACTTCAGTATTCTTGCTGTAAGAGTAAGACTCAAAATCTAGAACATGATGACGTCATTTGACCAGATCCCACTTACCCAGGTATTCCACCTGACTCAAGTTTGTTCGCAATGTCTACATCCCACGACCAGACATCAAATTGCCACTTCCGCAGACCCAGGACCCCACACAGCACAGATCCAGAGTGTATGCCGATCCTCATGTCCACATCATGCTTTGTCCTTGACCGAACATACCTAAGAAAAGATTCAATTCAATGATATGAGATATACATATAGAATATTGAATAACAGAGTTGGGAGGGACCTTGGAGGTCTTCTAGTCCAACCCCCTGCTCAGGCAGAAAACCCTATACCATTTCAGACAAATGGTTATCCAACATCTTCTTAAAAACTTCCACTGTTGGAGCACACACAACTTCTGGAGGCAAGTAGTTCCACTGATTAATTGTTTTAACTGTCAAGAAATTTCTCCTTAGTTCTAAGTTGCTTCTCTCCTTGATTAGTTTCCACCCATTGCTTCTTGTTCTACCCTCAGGTGCTTTGGAGAATAGCTTCACTCCCTCTTCTTTGGGGCAGCCCCTGAGATATTGGACGACTGCTATCATGTCACCCCTAGTCCCTCTTTTCATTAAACTAGACATATCCAGCAACTGTTCTTTATATGTTTTAGCCTCCAGTCCCCTAATCATCTTTGTTCTTCTTCTCTTGACTGTTTCCAAAATCTCAACATCTTTTTTACATTGTGGCGACAAAGAGAGAGAGAGGGAATCTATAATTGCAGGACCGTCATGATATTTAAGATGGACACCTCTGTCTATCTAAGGAACAGGCAATATTTCTCAACCAAGAATTACATTTAGTGTTTCGGCTGCATGCTGAAGTTGTCTTCCAAAAAGACAGATGATGGTTGTGTCCATGTGGCTATAACACAGAACATAGAATAATAGGGTGGGAAGGAACCTTGGAGATCTTCTAATCTAACCGAATGCCCATGGCAGAAGACGCTACACCATTCTGAACAAATGGCTGTCCAGTCTTCTCTTGAAAACTTCCAGTGATGGAGCACCTACAACTTCTGAAGGCAAGTCCTTCCACTGATTATTGTTCTTACTGACAGGAAATTTCTCCTTAATTCTAGGTTGGATTCTTCTTTGATAAGCTTTCATCTTTTACTTCTTGTCCTGACCTCTAAACTTTGTAAATATAGACACATCACAGCACTGGAATATTTTTACCAAGGCCTTCATGGTGGGCTTCAAAAATTTTAGCCAGGGGTTCTCTGCCCGGTTGCTGGGTGGGCGTGGCCATGGTGGGTGTGGCCTAGTCGGCCTCCTGCACCATGGCGGGCGGGGGCATTTTTGCCCTCCCTGGGCTCTGGAGGCTTTCCTCAAACCTCCGCGAGGGCGAAAACGGCATCCCCAGGCTCCAGAGGCCCTCTGGAGGCCAGAAACAGGCCTGTTTCCAGCCTTCCCGAACTTCCGGTAGGCCCGGTTTACGCCCTCCTGAGCCTCCGCGTGCGCCCTGCACTTATCTGCATCCAAAACAGGCTGTGTGGGGACTCCTGGGAGGGGCGGGGCATTGTGGGTGGGGCCAGCGAGGAGTGGGATTTGGGGGTTCTCTGAACTGCACAGAATCTTAGCTAGAGGTTCTCCTGAACCCCTGCGAACCCCCAGCAGCCCACCTCTGCTCTCATGGTTGCTCTACCAAGTGAGAATCTATGACATATTTCTTGACTTTTCCTTTAGTGCTGATCCTAAAATACAGAAGCGATCCATCACTTTGATACCTTCATTGCCAGTTTTAAACCAATTATATAAAACACTTTTATGTTCCCCAAAACATTTCTCAATATGTGAAAGTAAATATGCGGAAACTTTTAGAAAGTTGAATCGGATATGAATAGAGGCATTAAGATCCCACTATGCCTATGGGGTTAATGTTATTAACATAGATATTATCCCTTATTTGATTGATGTCCTTAGAAGTGTTCTAATGTTAATACCTAATGCAAATTTTCTCCACATTACGAGGTTATTTAGGAAATTTATTTGGGATAGTAGGCCCTTGAGATGTTCATTAGTTAAATTGAGATTATCCTTGGAGGAGGGCGGTTTTAATATATCTAATTTACAAAAAATATAATTGGGCTTATTTTATCAGCCATGAATACTTAGAATGACAATTTATGGAACATTGTTTTTTATAGCCCATATTGGAAAGCTATTTTTCATTCCCTTTGTAGTCATGGCAAGTTCTTTGAACAACGTAAAGCAGAAATGGTGTTTTTATTTTGAGGAGTGCAGGCTATGAGAATGTATATTGGATTCCTGGAAGAATATACTTGGACAGAACAGAACAGAATAACAGAATTGGAAGGGACCTTGGAGGTCTTCTAGTCCAACCCCCTGCTTAGGCAGGAAACCCTACACCACTTCAGACAAATGGTAATCCAACATCTTCTTAAAACTTTCCAGTGTTGGAGCATTCACAACTTCTGGAGGCAAGTTGTTCCACTGGTTAATTGTTCTCACTGTCAGGAAATTTCTCCTTAGTTCTAGGTTGCTTCTCTCCTTGATTAGTTTCCACCCATTGCTTCTTTCCTGCCTTCAGGTGCTTTAGAGAATAGCTTGACTCCCTCTTCTTTGTGGCAGTCCATGAGATATTGGAACACTGCTATCATGTCACCCCTAGTCCTTCTTTTCATTAAACTAGACATATCCAATTCCAGCAACCGTTCATTGTATGTTTTAGCCTCCAGTCCCCTAATCATCTTTGTTGCTCTTCTCTGCACTCTTTCTAGAGTCTCGATATCTTTTTTACATCATGGCGACCAAAACTGGATGCAGAATTCCAAGTGTGGCCTTACTAAGGCATTATAAAGTGGTATTAACCCTTCACGTGATCTTTATTCTATCCCTCTGTTTATGCAGCCTAGAACTGTGTTGGCTTTTTTGGCAGCTGCTGCACACTGCTGGCTCATATCTAAATGGTTGTCCTCCTTGAAAAGAAGGACAACAGATTTTCTCTGCTGGAGATGTAAAATCAGGGGGTTGCGTTAACCCATATGATGTGGTCCTATGAATTCTTGACACTTTTCCAGTATTGCATTTTAATAGACATAAGTTGATCTATGGGGAACTCTTTAGACCTTCAAGATGTTAATGTGCAGGTTGAATTATATACCATAGCTCAAGAATCAGATTGTGAGGACTCATGGTTGCATCATGCACAGGAAGATCTTTACTGTGAAATTGGAAAAGTGATATTGTTCCGAATATAATGGAATGGGCTTTTGGAAATGTGTTGCTGTTGTGCTTTTATTGGTGTTCTGCTTATATTTGGTATTAATACATATGGTCTTAAAATAAATTAATAATAACAATGATGACTAGCTTGTCTCGTGGGCACTCCATCAGTGGATGTTGTTAAGAAGAGTCTAGACAGTCACTTATCTGAAAGGGTATACGTTCTCCTGCTTGAGCAAGGGGCTGGACTAGAAGACCTCCAAGGTCCCTTCCAACTATTATTCTATTCTATTCTATTCTATTCTATTCTATTCTATTCTATTCTATTCTATTCTATTCTATTCTATTCTATTCTATTCTATTCTATTTTAGACTAGAGGACCCAGAGTGCTGAAGGCAATGTGCTGACTCTGTAAACTGCTTAGAGAGGGCTGTAAAGCACTGTGAAGCCGTATATCAGTCTAAGTGTTATTGCTATTACATGGGAGCAAGTGCAGTTAATTGACATGTTAGTAGCTGGAGATTGAAGGGTGAATGAGAAACCACCGGGGGTGGGGGGATATGGAAATAGAAAGATCTTCAAATAGAGATTTAGCAAATGTGGAAAAAATAAAGCTGTAGTGGTGCTAATAGTAGTTGGGGCACTGGGTGTCATCCCAAGATGGCATCATAGGAATGGATAGGATCGTAACGAAACATGACAAAACAATGCATTACTTTGAATAAAATACTTATTACGATAGCATCTTTAGATATCCTAAAACCTTAGGAAGGATGTGGTAGCCAAAAGTATTAAATATAGATAAAACTATCTGGTAAACCATACATAAACAACAACAATAAAAACATTCCTATAGCAGAAGCAAGTGGTTGTTGCTTCCATTTTAAATACATATACATATACATATACATATACATATACATATACATATACATATACATATACATATACATATACATATACACACACACACACACACACACACACACACACACACACACATTACCGGTTCTGTGGGTGTGGCTTGGTGGGCATGGCTTGGTGGGCATGGCAGGGGAAGGATACTGTAAAATCTCCATTCCCTCCCCAATCCAGGGGAAGGTTACTGCAAAATCCCCATTTCCTCCTAATCAGCTGGGTCTCGGGAGGCAGAGAATCGATGGGGGCGGGGCCAGTCAGAATTTTTACTACTGGTTCTGTGAACTACTCAAAATTTCCGCTACCGGTTCTCCAGAACTGGTCAGAACCTGCTGAAACCCACTTCTGATATCTGTATCTGTATCTGTATCTGTATCTGTATCTGTATCTGTATCTCTATCTCTATCTCTATCTCTATCTCTATCTCTATCTCTATCTCTATCTCTATCTCTATCTCTATCTCTATCTCTATCTATCTATCTATCTATCTATCATCTATCTATCTATCTATCTATCTATCTATCTATCTATCTATCTATCTATCTATCTATCTATCTATCTATGTTAAAGAGTTATGTGATGGAAAATTTCAAGTCAGGCTGCTCCATTCCTAACTTTGACCAAAATATCCCTGCTCTAAACTAGATTCCAACAAGAAATAGCGCTTAGCAATAGCATTTAGACTTGTATACCGCTTCACAGTGCTTTACAGCCCTCTCTAAACGGTTTAGAGAAAGAAAGAAAGAAAGAAAGAAATGGTAACCAGGAATAGTTTTCTGGCTGTAGCTGAATTGCAAGCTATACTCCGTTCTGCAATACTCCGTACACAATCCTGAATCCAAGTTTCTGCTCAAATGTCTTTTGCAAAGAGGGTTAGTTCTTTCTTTCTTTCTTTCTTTCTTTCTTTCTTTCTTTCTTTCTTTCTTTTTTAAGTGGGTAGGAGTGGGGAAGACAAAGTTCCTTCAAAATATTCTATTGTCCCAAGGTCAGAGCTGTAAAACCACAGACCGCAGCACAGTATGAGGGCAACAATAAAACGAAACACAAGTTACCTGATGGTTTTGATCATGCTGAGTCCCATCTCAACGCAACAGTGAGCGTGATCCTGCCGAGGCTCGGGAAGACCAGAGACACAGTAGTAGCAATCTCCCAGGATCTTAATTCTAAGGCAGTGATGTTCCTGGAGATAAAAAAGAAGAAGAAGAATAGCAGCTCTGAAATTATTTATACAAAAGGAAGATGGATAGGATGAACACCAGGGAGAAAAGGATGGACATGCCTTTCTGTATCTGGAAAGAAACAAGTCTTGCTATTTTCCGCAAAGAACAGGATCTTAATTCCTTTCAAGATCTGAGACCACTGGTGGTATTCAGCCAGTTCAGACTGGTTTGAACGAACCGGTAGCAGTGACCAGCGGGCACCTGCGCCCTGGCATTATGCCGTCCTATTTAGCCATGTTTTCTAAGCCACGCACATACCTGCAAGCCACGCATGCAAGCAAAGCACATGCACGGAAGGTCGCGCACATGTGTGGAAGGTGCGTGCTCACATTTTCAGTGTGCGGCGAACCGGTGGTAAAATTATGTGAAACCCACCTCTGTCTAAGACCCTTGCTAAGTTACCCATATCAGAACTCAACAGGAAAAATTCCCCATGTTTAGATTATAATAAAAGGAATCTAGTAATCGGACAATGATGAAGATGGCAATCTGAATGCAGATTAGAGTTCTCAGATTACAAGGTATTAGTGATCTACTTGGGCAATGACGAGCTGCTGTTGTTATCCCACTGTAGGGCACTTTGTTTGTTTGTTTATTTGGATCTGGTCCTTAGTGAGCAGAGAGAGAGAGAGAGAGACAGAGAGACAGAGAGACAGAGAGACAGAGAGACAGAGAGACAGAGAGAGAGACAGAGACAGAGAAGGAGAGAGAGAGAAGGAGAGAGACAGAGACAGAGAAGGAGAGAGAGAGAGAGAAGGAGAGAGAGAGAAGGAGAGAGACAGAGACAGAGAAGGAGAGAGAGAGAGAAGGAGAGAGAGAGAGAGAGAGAAGGAGAGACAGAGAGAGAGAAGGAGAGAGAGACAGAGGAGAGAGAGAGAAGGAGAGAGAGAGAAGGAGAGAGAAAGAGAAGGAGAGAGACAGAGACAGAGAGAAGGAGAGAGAGAGAGAAGGAGAGAGAGAGACAGAGAGAGACAGAGGAGAGAGACAGAGAAGGAGAGAGACAGAGAGAAGGAGAGAGAGAGAGAGAGAGAGAAGGAGAGAGACAGAGACAGAGAGAAGGAGGGAGAGAGAAGGAAAGAGGGAGGGAGAGAGGGAGAAAGAAAGAGACTGGCCCAAAGTTACACAGGCAGCTTTCTGCCTAAGGTGCGACTAGAACTCAGTCTCCTAGTAATTGGCTCAAAGTCACCCAACTTTGGTTTTCATGGGTAAGGTGCAATTTGAACTCATGATCTCCAGTCTTTTAACCTGGCACCTTAACTACTAGACATTTCTTATTTGGAACAAAGTTTTGGCCAAACTGTCTCTAATTGATTTATCTAGAGATGATCATAAAGATGATCAATGATGATGTAGATTTAGCCAAACTCATCTGGGTGTTACCATTTAAATTACAATGCACTCAGTCTACTGTAAACAGCAGTTTCTTGGCAGAAACAAAGGGCAAAAAATAATGCTTTTTTTATGATACTATAAGAAATTTTAAAAACTTTGAAGGAGGCCCAAGATGTGGTAGTAATGCTTTATATCATCTCTCCTAACCCTGTTAATTCTAAAATGTGATGTGTGTTTCATAATCTAGAAAGACTGGGAATATTGTACTGGATAGAATCCAACTTCTATTCTGGTCTAATAGAAGATAAGGAAAGTAAAGATAAAGGAGTCCCAGAGGATTTTACTCCTTTGGTCATTGCGATGCTCATCTCCATGTGAAGGCCATTGAGCCAGCTCTGTCTGAAGACATTTCTGTGGTCATGTAGCCAGCATAACATCACGGAGCACAGTTAACTTCCCACTGAAGTGGTACCTATTTATCTACTCACAAACTGCTAGAGTGGCAGGAGCTGCAGGAAGGGACGAGAGCTCACTCCATCATGTGGCATTCAGATTTTGAACCTGGGCCAACAAGCTGACAAGCCCAGTAATCTCTGAGCCACAGTGTCACCCGAGGATAAGGAGAACTATTCTATTCTTCTTATCCTCTATTAGACCACAATAAAAATTGGATTAGCCCATGCAATGAACTGGATATCTTCCAGACAAAGATGATGTAAGTGTGTATGTCTATGAGCCTGCTCTAGAATAGGTTACAATCCCTGGAAAGTTGGCTGCCTAGCAGGACAAAGATGACAGATTTCCATCTGTGCTCTGATGCGTCTCCAGATGGTCTCCGCACTATGTGTAGTAATGGCAGCTTGGAAAAAAAGGGCCATAAGAATTACATCACGGAGACACAGAAATCATAAAGATGGGGGTGAATTTTTTTAAAAAAATATCTGTTTCTATCAGAGTATGGCTCAAACTATTAGAAAATCTTTGCTCTTGTTTACTTGATGGTCCTCCAGTTTTCATGTTTCTTGGTTTTATTTTTCCTGAAAAAAATATGTCTGTTATTCTGATGACTCGTTTAATGACTGCAATCGCTTAGCAAGCCAGCTTCTGATCCAAACTGTGATTGTAAATTGAGGACTATCTGTAAATCTCCGTCGCTACCACCACCAATCATCACCTGAGCGTGTAAACATAGCAGAGACAATACAGTTTTTTGACAATACAATTTTCTGCACTTCCAGCTTCTCCCTACATGAGCAGAATCCTGGAGGGGAATGTCATGAACTCCGATAACCAAAGCTGTAGGCCGCTAACCACAGGACAGCATGCCAGATTGAACCCACTAAAATTAGTTCATAATAGCAGATGCGTTCCTCGATGACTCAGCGAGATGTTTTTCGTTCATTGAATATTTACTCATTTAATATGATGGATTAGTAATAGCTCGGTCATGTTATGACTTAATGAATGAAGATGAAATATGAATCATTGCAGTTTAAGAGGTTTTTGAAGGCTATTTAACTGAAGCTTACTCTTGACCAGCGGTGGGATTCAGCCAGTTCGGGTCAGTTCGGGTGAAACCAGTAGTTAAATTGCTGGCTGGCCCCGCCCCTTCCTGCCCCGCCTTTTCCAGGAGTCCCCACACGCCCCATTTTGGCTCCCAGTTAAGAGCAAGGAGGCCTCCTAGGCCAAAAATGGGGCATGAGGGGGAACGTACCCCACCCGCGGCCCATTTTTGCTGTCAGGAGGCTTCAGGGAGGCTTCCTAGGCCCGTTTTCGCTTCCCAGCAGGCTTCAGGAAGGCCTCCTAGGTTCAAAATGGGGCGTGGGGATGTGCGGCACAGCCCCCCCATGGCCCGTTTTTGCTCCCAGGCGGGTGCAGGGAGGCCTACTAGGCCCAAAATGGGAAATGGGGGGGGGCAGTGTGTCCCTTCCCCCCGGCAGCCCGTTTTTGCTCCCATGGGGGTGCATGAGGCCGAGTCACCCCCTGGACACGCCCACCACGCCCATGCTCACCACAGCCACGCCCAACCCAGCCAGTCATTAGGGCAGAGAACCAGTTGTAAATTATATGAATCCCACCACTGCTCTTGGCCCACAGAATGCAAGAGAACATCTCACCTCTGCATGAAAATCTAAGCGAGGAGAAAGTTCCATCCTAGGAGATGGATGTTTAATGTACATTATTGCTGGTGAGAACAATTCTGAATGCTAGAAGATACATGTCAGATTAAAAGAAGGTTTTGTTTTTTTTTACATAGGGCACAGTATAATTAAACGGTGGAATTCTCCAATAGAAGATGTATTGCGTTTTGTGTTAGAGAATTTTAAAAGTTACAAAGGAGACTAATTTATGAAGAATAGCCTTTTAAACAATATCAGTCTCGATAATCATTGATGATTCAGACTACAACAACCAGATGACAGGAAGTTGAATTCATGTCCTATTTTTTGAGCTTCGAAATAACGAACAAATTAAAGGACTAAGTAAATTTTGGTTTAATCTGATTTCCCCCCCCCCAACTTCTTATAACCTATGACAAAATTCCCAGGCATGATTTAAAGCAAGCTTGAGAAACATGAAAAATACAACATGTCAGAAAATAAGCAAGAAAAACTGGCATTGAATAAAGTCAATGAACTTCTGCACCATTCCTCCCTGCTTCCCTCCCTCCTATGTCCTATGCCATATTATGAATTGTGCAGAGTCTTTCAACAAGGGCTGGTATGCCAGATTCTTGGCAGATGCTAAGAGTGTGCTATTAATCTCAGTTAGGAAACTTGGCTCTGAAGAAAAATGGAGGAAGTTGGATACCATATCTCCAAAGAAACCGGAGAAGAGGACAACTCATCTGTCAATTAAGCAATCAAGTCCTCTAATAGTCCTAGGGCTTAAACGTTGTGACTCCCTTTTCTATCCTTTAAGACTAACAGTCTTCTTATTGATCATTTCTCAGCTGTGGAGGTTACTTGCACCATCTGTTGATAACAAACTTAGCTTCTTTGCCAAATTCAACCCTCTTGTTTAGTGTCTACAGCAGTGTTTTCAACCTTGATAACTTGAAGATGTGTGGACTTCAATTCTCAGAATTCCCCAGCCAGCCAAATGCTGGCTGAGGAATTCTGGGAGTTGAAGTCCACACATCTTAAAGGAGCTAAGGTTGAAAAAGATTGGTTTACAGCAGGGGTGTCAAACTCGCGGCCCACGGGCCAGATGCGTCATGCACTGGCCAGGCCCTCCCCGATTTTAGCAAAGGGGAAAAAAGTCGTGATACATCACGTGATGACAGTGGTGGGTTGCTACCAGTTCGCCCCGGATCAGGCGAACCGGTAGCGGGGGCGGGAGGCTCTGCCCACCTGCCCAGATGATTCTGTGCATGCATAGAAGCTTACATTCGCACGTGCCCATGAGCGAACCGGTAGCGATGGATTCTGAAACACACTACTGCATGACGACAATGTGACAACGCGAGTTTGACACCCTGGTTTACAGAGTGGTTCTGATTGCAGGAAAGACTTTTCTCCAGTAAAACTCAGTTTCCCCTTTAAGATTATGCAAATAGACCACAATATTTAAAGCATTTATTTTCCCACTAAGGAGTCCGGAGATTTGGGTACATCAGGAGAAATGGAGAATAAAACTTGCTACCTGAACTGGTTTGAGTTGGTTTCTCAAGGAACATTATCTAATTTCATGAGACATGTGATGGGAAGGAAACATTTGCTTCAAATGAAGAAAAAGGCAATTTGGCCAGGCAAATAAATGGAAGGAACAGTTCCATTAATCCAGCAAGATTAAAATCAGGGATATTTCAAGACTGTGCAACCACTACAAACAGCCTACCGAGCACATGTTAGCTGTGCCTGCCTTAGACTGAAAAACTGAGATGCACTCGGAAACTAAAAGCAAAATTTTGCATTTGGCCTTTTGAGTCACCAAATGTGCAAATTTGATTTAAGTATCTCTTTGTGAATGCATTTCTTTTTTTTTTTTTTCCATCGTGATTCTCTACCGAAGTTCAGGAAAAAGACATCAGCAGTTGGACTCACGTGTGCTAAGCGATCGAATCTGGCAAAAAGTTCATTCAGCATCCGTACCAGCTCTTGAGCCGATAATGTTGTAGAGAGATTGGTGAATCCTTTCACATCTGCAAAAAGAATGCTGAACACAGAAAGGAGATGAACAATCAGATTAGTAAGGAGATAGTAGGGCAACTCAAAGAGCAATGCTACACAGAGAAGTATTCATGTATGATTGATCCTCTCATCAAGAATGGAATGGAATGGAATGGAATGGAATGGAATGGAGTAGAATAGAATAGAATAGAATAGAATAGAATAGAATAGAATAGAATAGAATAGAATAGAATAGGGTAGGGTAGGGTAGGGTAGGGTAGGGTAGGGTAGGGTAGAATAGAATAGAATAGAATAGAATAGAATAGAATAGAATAGAATAGAATAGAATAGAATAGAGTTTTATTGTCACTTTAAATGTACACTAATCAGGACACATTTAAATGAAATTTCGCTGCATTCAGCTCTCAAAAGATAACCATTATGCATATACCCACATACACTCACACACATATATGACACACAGAGAAACAACACAGTCTAGTTCAGATGTAGACATGTACATGGTGAGAAAAACAAATCTTGCAAGTTTACTAGATGGATGTCATAAGGAACAAAGCTGTTACAGAATCTAGTAGTCTTGCTAGAAATACTTTGAAACCTCCCCCCCAGAAGGGAGCAATAGAAACAGACTATAAAGTGGGTGTGTGGGTCTCTAACAATGCTTTGAGCTCTAAGCACATAGCGCTTATAAGCAGTATTCTGAATAACAGGAAGCGAGCTTCCTATAATGTTCTCAACTGTCCTCACCACTCGCTGTATGGACTTTCTATCTGAGGCACTTCAGTCACCAAACCAAACCGAAGTTTTAGTGACTATATAGATTTTTTTCCAGAATGATTTTTCCCCAACCTGATCCTTCGGTTTTCCAATGATGTAGATTAGAAATAATGTTTGTGGCAGAATCAAGTTTGGAGGAGACAGAAGAGAGAAAAGGGAACAGATAAGGTGAAGGAACAGAGGCATTAATACATCTAGAACTCAACTCACAACCATTTGTTGACCATTCAAAGTTGCAACGGCATGGGAAACAATGACTTACGACCGTTTTTCACACTTCTGACCACCGTAGCGCCCCCACTGTCACGTAATCAAAATTCAGACACTTGGCAACTGATATATATATTTATGACGGTTGCAGTGTCCTCGGGTCATGTGATCACCTTTGGCAGTCTTCTGACAATCAAAGACAATGGGGAAGCCAGATTCACTTAACAACTGAGTTACTAACTTAACAATTGCAGTCATTCACTTAACAATTGTGGCAAGAAATGTCATAAAATGGGGCCAAGCACACTTAACAGCTGCATTGCTCAGCAACAGAAATTTTGAGCTCAATTGTGGTCATAAGTGAAGGACTACCTGTAGTAGTTAGGCTGGCAACATTTGTCTCTGCAATCACCCAACGTCCACCTAACCCAATGGCCCTTAACCAGTGGTGAGTTGCTACCGGTTCACCTCAGGTTGGGAGAACTGGTAGTGGCGGCAGCGGGAGGCTTTGCCCACCCGCCTGGATGCTTCTGCGCATGAGCGAACCGGTAGCAAACTAAATTGAAACCCACTACTTCCCTTAACCCTAACCATGGAGAGGAAGTGGGAAAGAGAGAGAGGGAGAGGGATTAATTTATTAAGACTATGATAGGATGGCATAAAGGTAAAGGTTCCCCTCGCACATATGTGCTAGTCGTTCCCGACTCTAGGGGGCGGTGCTTATCTCCGTTTCAAAGCCGAAGAGCCAGCGCTGTCCAAAGACGTCTCTGTGGTCATGTGGCCGGCATGACTAAATGCCAAAGGCGCACGGAACGCTGTTATCTTCCCACCAAAGGTGGTCCCTATTTTTCTACTTGCATATTTTACGTGCTTTCGAACTACTAGGTTGGCAGAAGCTGGGACAAGTAACAGGAGCTCACCCCGTTACGTGGCACTAGGGATTTGAACCGCTGAACTGCCGACCTTTCAAATCGACAAGCTCAGCATCTTAGCCACTGAGCCACCACGTCCCCTAGGATGGCATAGATAACTGAATAATTCCTCTTAAGCATAATAAAATATGCAGGCCTGAATAGTTATTTTAACTGAATAGTTTTTAAAAATGTGATTCCAATTGGCAGGATTGCTAGCTAGCAGTCCAAGCGAAATTGGGTTTCAGGATGACCTATTGCATTCAGGAGGGTTATTTCTTTCTCATCCATGCTTTGATAGCTCTGCTTTTCTTTCTGTTTCCTGGCAGTTGCCCAGCCAGGGATAATTCAGTCTTCCATATCTTGAATTGTGCACATCTGTGTGATTGCTGCAACGGCCTGGGCATACAGCAGTAACTGAAAAGATTGTAGCTGAAGTTTAATCATATTTACAAGGAAGCAAGTCCCATCAATTCTGTCCATACATCCTTTGAAGTTAGCATGCTTGGGATGGCAGACTCAGAGAGCTACCATGGAAAACTGGAGCGCTAAAATGAAATCAAATCCCCTCTCATTTGTAAGAGAAAGTGAAGCGAGCAAAAGAAGGCTGGGATATTTTGAGGAATTCGACTAGGGACATCTCCCTGGTTTCAAACAGGAAGAAGAAGCGAAGAATAACAATAACAAGAAGAAGAGAAACTCAACAATTCAGGAACGTCTCCTAACCTTCCAAACCAATGAGGAAGAAACTGACCAAAAGACAAACATGAATTCAGCAGAAGAAGACACGGTTAATCTGGGAGAAAAAAAAAAAGAAGCACCTGACGTTTTCATAACGGTGAATATAGATCTTATGGAACTGGTGTTGTAAATGTTCGCCTTCCACATTGCTCATGTCATTAATCATTTCTAGCACGACAAATCGAGGCAACACAGACAGAACCAGCCGCTCCTGAAACAAAAAACAAAAACAGGGAGAGGACGAGTTAATAGTCTCTGGATTGAATGAACCAATCAAATTGCAACCAACCAAAAGCAAAAAAACCGACTTTCACCTGAAGTCTATTGATTCAGTGGAAAATATTTAGACATTTGAATCTTTCAATGGTGAAGATTCTGGTGAGATGGGCAGCCATATAAATGAATGAATGAATAAAAATATAAGCACTTGGACTGTTGTTTTGAAATGTATTGAATTGTTTTTCCTTTTTTACGAAAAACAACTGTGTGTGGAACATTGTTTAAAAGGAGATATCTCAGATATTAATGTTCCCCCCCCCCCAAAAAAAATCAACTTGCAGTGAAAAGAAATATAAAAACCTTCCCTTGTGTCAAAATAACTCAGGAAATATTCTAAAATATTTGGAATCTTCAAACATTTTAGAGAAAGGTATAGAATAGAATAATAGAGTTGGAAGGGACCTTGGAGATCTTCTAGTCCAACCCTCTGCTTAGGCAGGAAACCCTACACCACTTCAGAGAAATGGTTGTCCACTCTCTTCTTAAAAACTTCTAGTGTTGGAGCATTCACAACTTCTGGAGGTAAGTTGTTCCACTGATTAATTGTTCTCACTGTCAGGAAATTTCTCCTTAGTTCTAGGTTGCTTCTCTCCTTGATTAATTTCCACCCATTGCTTCTTTTTCTGCCCTCAGGTAGAAAAAGTCAAGCTATTCTCTGCTTTGGAGAATAGCTTGACTCCCTCTTTTTTGTGGCAGCCCCTGAGATATTGGAACACTGCTATCATGTCTCCCCCAGTCCTTCTTTTCTTTAAACTAAACATGCCCAGTTCCTGCAACTGTTCTTCATATGTTTTAGCCTCCAGTCCAGATATTGTGATATGGGATCTTCCCACTTGCTGTTGATCTTCTAATAATATTAATTTGTTTTTTTAAAACAAATTATCCTCCCTTTATTATTTTTATACATAACTCAAGGCTTTCATGCTTAAGGCAGAACTACAACTCACTGTCTCCTGGTGGTCTAGCCTGGTGTCTTAACCACTAGATTAAACTGGATTTTATTTTTATTAGTGGTTTTTATTGGTTTTATTACGACCCTATGTAGATAAGAACCACTTTTGAACTATGCCTGCATTACTAGCAGTAACGCTGAAATGGGGCCGGAGGGCTATGTAATTTTGAGCATATGGCAGCTTTCTGCCTGGGTAGTAAGTATCGTTATTAAGCTATCAGCATCTTTTGCAGAGAGGCGTTCTTGTTCCGATGACTGCAACATTTCTGATTATGCAGAGATCAGTGACACGCAGTTGAGTCTGGCCGGTAGGGAGATAAAGGGCTTTTTTAGGCGAATCATCTTTGTTGCTCTTCTCTGCACTTTTTCTAGAGGCTCAACATCTTTTGTACATCATGGCGACCAAAACTGAATGCAGTATTCCAAGTGTGGCCTTATCTCTGATTGTTAAAGCTATTTTTTATTGGTATCGCCTTTGTCTTCCAGCTTTAAAAAAAAAGAAAAGTTAAGTGCATGCAATTTTGGAGGCGAGAACTCACTTCACAGATCAAAGACTTTAGATCAAGATCCATTTCCTCATTCGCCAAAGCTTCCCCCTGGGGTAGAACAAACTTTTGCTGTTCCTTTGGACCAGTGCTTATCATATATCTCATTCCATTGAAGGAGGAGAGAAATTAAACTCCCTGTGCTATGCCCAAATGTTTGAATATAAATAGTGATGGATGATCTCGCATTTTAGCTTAAAGCAAGATGACTCACGCATTTCTATCTAGAGGTTTTCAGCTGAATGAATGACTCTGGCCACCAGTAAACTCCTATTCAAAGAATATTCAAGAAAAAAAGTACCTATTTTCTCCTTTGGTGCTTAAGAGTTTGCTCCTTTTTTAAAAGCCATTTATCACAGCACTAATAACCCCTTTTGTCTTCATTCCAAGTGCATTTAATGTATTGTTGCTAAATTCTTATTAAGCCCGGAACTTATTTTAAGGCGAGAAAAGCAAAGCATCTAGTAAAGTGTTTTTCACTAAGAAGAACTGATGCTTTAATCCTAAACCTGAAGATTGGATGAAAATATTCAGTATTCTTAATCTTCTGCAAGAACGAAAATGCTGCCAGAAGTCTTCCACTGTTGCAAAGCCAAGGGCAGAATGGAGAGCACCAGTGGTGGAATTCAAATAATTTAACAACCGGTTCTCTGACCTAATGACCGGCTAGGTGGGCTTGGCCATGGTGGGCATGGCCAGGGGGTGTGACAGGCAGCACTCGGCCTCCTGCACACCCCTTGAGGAAAAACGGGCCGTGGGGGGATGCACCCCCCTGTGCCCCGTTTTGGGCCTAGTAGGCCTCCCTGCAGCCTCTTGGGAGCAAAATCGGACTGCGGGGAGCAGTGCCGCACCCCCCGTGCCCCGTTTTGGGCCTAGTAGGCCTCACTGCAGCCTCCTGGGAGCAAAAACAGACTGCGTAGGGGCCGTGCCGCACCCCCTGTGCCCCGTTTTGGGCCTAGGAGACCGCTCTGCTACCTCCTGGGAGTAAAAACAGGGCATGTGGGGACTTCTGGAAGGGACGGGGCGGGGAAGGGCCAGCCAGCAATTTAACTACCAGTTCGCCCGAACTGGCCCGAACCGGCTGAATCCCAGCACTGGAGAGCACACAGGGGAAGTTCTTTAGATGTTCCCTCTTGCCTTACCTGACGCTGATTTTCAGTTTCCAGCCGCAGTCGAGCTTCTACACATCTTCGGGTCTCTAAGAAAGCTTGGCGTTGAGCTCGATCCGACAGGTAGCTAATGAAGATCCCAGCGGTATTCATGCACATAAATAAAACCGCCTGAGCTGCTGTCTGCAGGAAATGAACACAAATGAGAGGCCCATATTCAAATTTAGTAGTACATTTTTTTTTCTTTTTATGACCTGAAATCCCTTTCTGTTGAGGTGACTGAATGGAGCTGAGCATGTTTACTGGATGGATGCCCTTCCTGACGCCTATGTGGAGTTCGCAGCAGATATTTTCTCTCTGCTCCCTGATAGTACAAACACAAGTAGTCCTCGACTTACAACCACAATTGAGCCCAACATTTCTGTTCTTAAGTGAGACATTTGTTAGGTGAATCTTTTGCCCCATTTTATGACTTTTCTTGCTACAGTTGTTAAGTGAATCACTGGGGTTGTAAAGCTAGTAACGTGGCTGTCAAATGAATCTGGCTTCCCCATTGATTGTGTTTGTCAGAAGGTTGCAAAAGGGGATCACATGACCCCAGGACATTACAGCCGTCATAAATGTGAACCAGTTGCCAAGCATCTGAATTTTTATCACATGATCCTGGGGATGCTGCAAAGGTTGTAATTATGAAAAACGGTCATGTCACATTTTTCAGACCCGTCGTAACTTTGAACAGTCACTGAAGGAACTGTTGTAAGTTGAGGACTATCTGATATTCTCCACATTATCTCCACATTCAGGCTATGGAAAACTAAAACAATACTTAGGTGGTCAACCAATGAGCTGAAATCGCTCTGTACATTCCCCAAACTATACTATGGGTATCTATTTGAGATATTGAAGAAAGTGTAAGATGTAGTGCTCACATGAATGAAAACTAGCTGTCCCAGTTGGAGCAATTAGTTTCCAATCATTTTATGCTGTAATATAGTCACATACCAGAATCCCACATAATTTAGGATTTGCAAACATACGCATGCTTTTTTAATTGATCCCATTAACACCCTCAGATTAATAAAAATTGAGGGCGGAATTGATTAATGTACTTCAGAAATACTTCTTATATGTTAATCTATGTTTGTCTGAAGGGATGCGGTGGCTCAGCGTCTAAGATGCTGAGCTTGTCAATCGAAATGTCAGCAGTTCAGCGGTTCGAATCCCTAGTGCCACGTAATGGGGTGAGCTCCCATTATTTATCCCAGCTTCTGCCAACCTAGCAGTTCAAAAGCACGTAAAAAATGCAAGGAGAAAAATAGGGATCACCTTTGGTGGGAAGGTAACAGCGTTCCGTGCACCTTTGGTGTTTAGTCATGCTGGCCACATGACCACGGAGACGTCTTCGGACAGCACCGGCTCTCTGGCTTTGAAACGGAAATGAGCACCACCCCCTAGAGTTGGGAATGACTAGCACATATGTGCGAGGGGAACCTTTACCTTTACTTATGTTTGTCTGGAAATTCTAGCAGATATACCATTTTTGTATATCCTTGACCAAGAACAAGATATTTCTCTTATCTGGGATGGACATCCTCTTCTACCAAGCATGCAATTCCAGAGGGAAATCCATTTACAACACCCTGAATACTCATTCCAACTGGTTGAGTCAAAATTCACAATCAATGGAGTGACACAAAGAAGCCTTTCCTAAATGAGATATGAACATACCAACTTTCTTTGGATCACTGTCAAGAGTTGAATATTAGTACTAACACCACTTTACAAAGCCTTAGTACGGCCATACTTGGAATACTGTATCCAATTCTGGCCGCCACAATATTAAAAAAGATATCGAAAGTCTGGAAAGGGTGCAGAGAAGAGCAACAAGAATGATCAGATGGCTGGAGGCTAAAACATATGAAGAACAGTTACAGGAACTGGGTATGTCTAGTTTAGTGAAAAGGAGGACTAGGGGTGACATGATAGCAGTGTTCCAATATCTCAGGGGGTGCCAAAAAGAAGAGGGAGTCAAGCTATTCTCCAAAGGACCTGAGGGCAGGACAAGAAGCAATGGCTGGAAACTAATCAAGGAGAGAAGCAACCTAGAACTAAGGAGAAATTTCCTGACAGTGAGAACAATTAATCAGTGGAACAACTTGCCTTCAGAAGTTGTGGGTGCTCCATCACTGGAGGCTTTCAAAAAGGATTGGACAACAATTTATCTGAAATGGTACAAGGTATCCTGCTTGGACTAGAAGACCTCCAAGGTCCGTTCCATGTCTATTATTCTATGTTCTATGTTCTAAAAAGAAGTCAACATTTGGGCTATGAATAATTAGATCTGGCTGGCAAGAGCAGCGGTGAAATGTTCAATGGATTTCGATGAAAGCCCCTAATGCTGACTCTGCATGGAGATAAAAAAAAAAAGAGAGATAAGAAGCACTTGGAAGCATTAAACTCTCGCTGAACTACAAACGTTTGCAAGGAATGAGTCATGGTACCAGAGTCAGGACTGATTGCAAACACAATTAGCCATTTTTAATATATTTTTATTTCATTTACTTTCACAGAACATCTTGTGACTTGCTTGGCAGTCTGGT
Organism: Pantherophis guttatus; assembly: GCF_059756535.1. NCBI lineage: Eukaryota > Metazoa > Chordata > Lepidosauria > Squamata > Colubridae > Pantherophis > Pantherophis guttatus. The sequence goes on from NC_142065.1 coordinate 203,900,492, forward strand.
GTAATATAGGAGGAGAGGGGTCAGGAAAAACATACATCATACTCAGCATGGCACTGTTATCACTGTTGTTATCGCTGTCGGTTTATTTGGGGAAATAATGAACCCAGAATGAAATCATTCGGCAGGCCCAGATTTAGGCTTTGTTGCGCAGTAGCTTTTTGGGAGGGGTTGGGTTGGTAATAAGGGTTGGGTTCTCTTTGGTTACACAAAAGTGCCCCAAAGTTGTAGTAATAGATCTTGGCCACCAAACTTAGCATTCTTGGACATTTTGAAAATAGCAATAGCACTTAGACTTATATAACCGCTTCGTAGTACTTTTACAGCCCTCTTCTAGTGATTTACAGAGTCAGCCTATTGCCTCCAACAATCTGGGTCCTCATTTTACAAACCTCGGAAGGATGGAAGGATGAGTCAACCTGGAGCTGCTCAGAATCGAATTGCTGGCAGTCGGCAGAGTTACCTGCAATACTGCATTCTAACCACTGCGCTACCACAGCATCATATGAGCCACGGTGGCGCAGTGGTTAGAATGCAGTACTGCAGACGACTTCTGCTGCCTGCTGGCTGCCTGCAATTTGGCAGTTCAAATCTCACCAGGTTCAAGGTTGACTCAGCCTTCCATCCTTTCAAATGGGTAAAATGAGGACCCAGATTGTCTGGGGAAATAGGCTGACTCTGTAAACCACTTAGAGACAGCTGTCAAGCACTGTGAAGCGGTATATAAGTCTAAGGGCTATTGCTATCAATAGAATAATGACAGTTTCTAAATGTCAATGTTGCAAAGGTACAAAGTACATGGACTGAGGTCTTCTTAGAGGTCTGGCATGATAGCAGTGTTCCAATATTTAAGGGACTGCCCCAAAGAAGAAGGAGTCAACCTATTTTCCAAAGCACCTGAAGGCAAAAGAAGAAGCAATGGAGGAAACGAATCAAGGAGAGAAGCAACCTAGAACTAAGGAGAAATTTCCTGACAGTGAGAACAATTAATCAGTGGAACAACTGGCCTCCAGAAGTTGTGGATGCTCCAACACTGGAAGTTTTTAAGAAGAGATTGGACAACCATGTGTCTGCAATGGTATAGGATTCTCTGCTTGAGCAGGGGGTTAGAAAATTTCCAAGGTCCCTTCCAAATCTGTTATTCTGTTAGAATTGTAAATTCAAGAGGAAAAAGAATTTTGCAGGATCTGGCAAGGGCATCACGATAACAGGTTCTTCTGTTTTGTACTTGGGGTACACGTCAGCATTTGAGGGACACTGTTTGCATCAGAATATCACATCAGACCTTTAATCATAGTTCCCTTTCCGTGGACATCATGAGTCCCATTGTTCAGAGATCAAATAAAATTATAAAGTATAATTTGTTTCCCAGAAGGGTGATGACGTGATCCAAAATGAGAATAAATTTTTAAAAATGAGCAACTGAAACTCTGAAAGCCAGGCATACATGTTGCAGTCCTATCAGTCTGGACTCCCAGCAACTGCCTGGAGAAGTTCTTGCAGTTTTCATGGCAAGATTCCAGAAATAGTTTTTTGTTTTTTTTTAATTTGATTTATATGCCGCCCTTCTCCAGAGACTCAGGGTGGCTTACAATGCGTTAAGCAATAGCCTTCATACTCTTGTATATTTATACAAAGTCAGCTTATTGCCCCCACAAACTGGGTCCTCATTTCACCTACCTTAGAAAGGATGGAAGGCTGAGTCAACCTTGAGCCTTGGAGAGATTCGAACCAGCAGTAAATTGCAGGCAGCTGTGTTAATAACAGGATGCTTAGACCACTGTACTATCAAGGCTCTTATCAAGGCTCTATCAAGTTTGCCATTGACTCTTTCCTGGAGTTGAGTGAGATTATGCCTCTCTGTTTCTAGTCTGGTATCTTCACTACACCAAACTGTCTTTGAAAACAGGCATGGGGTCAGTGGTGAAATCCAATTTTTTTTTACTACCGGTTCTGTGGGCATGGTTTGGTGGGCGTGGCTTGGTGGGCGTGGCAGGGGAAGGGTACTGCAAAATCCCCATTCCCTCCCCACTCCTGGGGGAAGGATATTGCAAAATCTCCATTCCCAGCCCACTCTGGGGCCAGCCAGAGGTGGTATTTGCCGGTTCTCCGAACTACTCAAAATTTCCACTACCGGTTCTCCAGAACCTGTCAGAACCTGCTGGATTTCACCCCTGCATGGGGTCCTCTAAAACCAGGAAGCTAGATGAAAACAGAAAACATCTTCTCTGATGGATAGATAACATCATTAAACAAGATTGTCTTCAGGAGCCAAAAGGAAGACAATGCAATCAAAGTTCTAGCCCCATTTTACATGTGTAAAATGTACAACATGCCAAGGGAACATGGAACATAGAATAATAAAGTTGGAAGAGACCTTGGAGGTCTTCTAACCAGAGGTGATTTCAGCAGGTTCTGACCACTTCTGGAGAACCGGTAGTGGGAATTTTGAGTAGTTCGGAGAATCGATAGTAAAAATTTTGACTGGCCCCACCCCCATCTATTCTCTGCCTCCCAAGTCCCAGCTGATTGGGAGGAAATGGGGATTTTGCAGTATCCTTCCCCTGCCACATCCACCATGCCACGCCCATGCCCACCAAGACATGCCACGCCCACCAAGCCACGCCCACAGAACCGGTTGTAAAAAAATTTGAAATCTACCACTGGTCCAAACCCTGCTAAGGCAGGAAACCCTATACCACTTCAGACAAATATTTGTCCAATCTTTTCTTAAAAACTTCCAATGATGGAGCACCCACAACTTCTGAAGGCAAGTTGTTCGATTGCTTGATTGTTCTGTCAAGAAATTTCGCCTTAGTTCTATGTTGGTTCTTTCCTCGGTTAGTTTCCATTCATTGTTTCATGCTGGCTGTGAGGAATTCTGGGAGTTGAAGGGGTTGGGTTTGGGTTGCTTAGCTGCCATCTTGCCTTTTTTTTTTTTTTTGAAATCCCCTGTCATGGAAGACAATCTTCATTCTGAAAGGAGCAATTATTGAAGAGCACTGTTCTGTTATGGCTGCTCAGGTCACTGATCTCATAAAGCTGACAAATTGCAGAGAGTGGATTGCAATTCTTTACTTCAATTTCTTTACTATCTCCATTGGAGGAGGAAGAAGAAAGAGAAGGAGGACAACGAGGAAGAGGTGGTGGAGGAGGAGGAGGAGGAGGAGGAGAAAAAGGAGGAGGATAAGAGGGAAGGAAGGAAGGAAGGAAGGAAGGAAGGAAGGAAGGAAGGAAGTTCCAGAATGCAAAAAATAGCTGGAGACCTACCAGTATATGAGTCAACATTCCTAGCACTGAGTCCCCTCATATTTTTGCCTGCATATATTCTCCATCCCCTCAAAAACGGTCGAACTACAACAATTTCTCATCGCATATCTTACAAACTTTGATCTTCTCGTTCAAGGTTGTGTGAGATTTTGGTGCATGCACCCGGCCTCAAAAACGTGCCTAAATCGGATGGCATAGAGCCGGGGTGCACCTGCAATTTCTGCTACTGGTTCGGGCGAACCGGTCTGAGCGAACTGGTCCGAACCGTCTGAATACCACCTGTGACTGTCTGCCATTTTGTCAAGCTGTCAATGTGATAACCCGAGTCTGGAATAGTGCTTCAAGAACAACAGAAAAGCACTTTACATACTGTAGAAATAGTCTCTCATAGCAGGGAAAATATTAAAATGGGTGAAAACCTAAGAGAAAGTTGGAGAGGTGTGGATGTTGGAGAGGGGAAGGCTGAGGGGAAGGAAGAGGAAGATGGCTAGCTGGCAAGCAAGGTGAGAATTAAGTACTCTTTGTTGCTAAAGGAATGCAGGCTTCAGGGTGACTCAGAATGAGCAAAAAAGAGTCAGCAAGAAGACAACACAGTGTGGGATCGCTCTCTCCTGTGCAGATTCCCAAAGACTGAAAAAAGAGACCCAAAGAGGAAGAAAAATCTAGGTTTTGCCAGCCTCAAAAAGATTGCCAGCTAAGTTTGAAATGATCTTGATTAACTCCTATGGAAAATTCAGTGGCAATTACATTACATGAGACTGGAGGCTCTCTCTGTTTAGCAGAAGCTGTATGATTGTTGACAGATAATTAGCCCCCAAACTGTTAGAGCAGTTAGCTCATAAAGTAATTTTCTACACTCCACACTTCTTTAAAGTCAGATGCCCAGCAACAGGAGAGAGAATTGTGAGTTTATTTATACCCCTTAGCTGAATCTCCTTCGCTCTGGTATCTGTCAGGAAAAGCCAGTCTTTCAAAGAAAATGATGCCTTTTCCCCTTGGTTGATTGATTGATTGATTGATTATGTGTCACCAAGACCTTATGGCTCTTGTTACTCTTTCTACGCTAAGAATAAAGGCAAACAAACAAACAAACAAACAAACAGTCAAGAAACACTTTGCATGCTATATTCTCCCAGCTCTATTCTGATTCTATTTTGTCTGCTTAATCTGAAATCTCACAACAGTGTCTTACTGTGTCTTACTGTATATGGGTCTCAGGGGTGGGTTCTAAATTTTTTTACTACCGGTTCTGTGGGCGTGGCTTATTTTGTGGGCGTGGTTTGATGGTCATGTGACAATTATTTAGGATTTAGCAGAGGTACTGGTCTACCAAGCTTTTAACTGCTTGCAGAGCTGTACCGGTCTACCCATTTATTTTTGCAGAAACTGGTCTACTCATGTATTTTTGCAGGCACTGGTGTACCCATTTATTTTTGCAGGCACCGGTCTACTCATTTGTTTTTGGAGGCACCGATCTACCACCAAACTGCCTTTTACCATTGATCAGCTGTAGGGCAGCCCTTTGAAGCCCCGCAGCAAGAGTTTAAACAGTTTTTCCTTATAGCTCATCAGCTGGTGCTCAGGAGGCAGCAATAGATTGGAGGTGGGGCCAAATAAAAGGTAAGAATAATGTGGGCGGAGGATGGGGGGCGGGGGGCAGAACCGGTTCAGTGACATCATATCGTCACTGCTACTGGCTCGCCGGAACCGGGCGGAACTGGGAGGAACCTACCACTGATGGGTCTCAACAAATACTGCAAAATCACCCACTTGTTTTCTGTACAACACAGCTGGATGCTGGCAATGGAAATTTGGTTTTAGATTTGCTATTTACATGAGTGGTGCGGTGGTCTAGAGGTGGAGTTCTCGCCTCACAATCAGAAGGCTGTGAGTTCGATCCTAGGTAGAGGCAGATATTTCTCTCTCTGGGCACAATGAGAATGTATCTGCTGAAACAAAACTCGGCATTGGTGACAGGAAGGGCATCTGGCCAATAAACACTCAGCTGCATTCAGTTGCCCAGACTCCACTCCGCAAGGGATTATGGGGTCGTTAAAAGAAGAAGATGATTTGCTATTTACACAACAATTGAAAAGAGTGAAAATTGGGACAATGCAACCAAAGGAGGATTATCAGATGGATGTTATCATCACCTGTGCCTAACCTTGCGGATGTGAACATGATCACTTTCAGAATGTGTAATCAGATTTTGAAAGAAGTTGAGACACTAGAAAAATTCCAGAGAAGAACAATAAAGATGCTTAGGGGATTGGAGGTTAAAACATATGAAGAACTAGTTTAGTGAAAGGAAGGAACTAGGGGAGACATGATAGCAGTTTTCCTATATCCGAGGGGCTCCCACAAAGAAGAGGAGTCAACTCTAAAGCACCAGGAGGCAGGACAAGGAGCAATGGAGAGAAGCAACCTAGAACTAAGGAGAAATTTTGTGATGGTGAGGACAATCAATCAGTGGAACAGCTTGCCTTCAAAACTTGTGGGTACTTCATCACTGGAGGATTTTTAAGAAGAGATCTCTCTAAAATAGTATAGGTATTCCTGCTTGAGCAGGAGGTTGGACTAGAAGATCTCCAAGGCCTCTTCCAACTCTGTTATTCTGCTATTCTGAATTTACACAATTACAATCCCAACACATCGGTTAGGGTCTCAGATTAGGGGTACAGTAGGCTGGTGGACAGAAATGCATTCCGCCTACATAAATGTAAAGGTTCCCCTCGCACATACGTGCTAGTCGTTCCCGATTCTAGAGGCCAGTGCTCATCTCCGTTTCAAAGCCGAAGAGCCAGCACTGTCCGAAGACGTCTCCGTGGTCATGTGGCCGGAATGAGTAAACGCCAAAAGCGCACATAACACTGTTACCTTCCCACCAAAGGTGGTCCCTATTTTTCTACTTGCATTTTTTACGTGCTTTCAAACTGGCAGAAGCCAGTTGGCAGAAGCTGGGACAAGGAACGGGAGCTCACCCCCTTACGCGGCACTAGGGATTTGAACCGCTGAACTGCTGACCTTTCGATCGTCAAACTCAGCATCTTAGCCACTGAGCCACCATGTCCCTTCATCCCCCTACATACTTGCAAGCAATTTCCATTTTAATTCATTCTCATTTTATTATAGCAAGCCTATCTAACCCTGACTTGCTCCTGCCTTCACAGGAGGCGGCGGAGGGTTCCCCCCCCCATTCTCCCAAGTTCAACAAGCATCAAATTCATCAACTTAATGTTTCCTTGTGGGCGTTTGCTCCCATATGTATCTAAAACAATTATTCCAGATAACGCTATGAAATAATTTGGCAAAGTGTTTCAGAGATTTGGGAGATTGAAACCAGGGGTGAAATGCTCCTGGTTCAGACCAGATCGCCCTATCTGGTAGCGATGGAGGCGGGTGGTTCGGAGAACTGGTAGCAAAAATCCCTGCCCCCCCCCCATGCCTAGCTGAGCCGCACAATCATCAGAGGCTTTTTTTTTACTTTTAAAAGCATTTTTTTCTACAACCTCTTCGGCCGAAAAAATGCTTTTAAAAGCAAAAAAAAAAAAAAAAGCCTCTGATAATCACGTGGCTCAGCTGGGATCATCAAAAGCTTTTAAAAGAAAAAAAGGGTATTTTTCCTTTTAAATGCCTCGGACGATCCAAGCTGAGTTGCCTGATCGTCAGAGGCATTTAAAAGAAAAAAAAGTCTCTGTCCCATCAGGCAACTCAGCTGGGATCGTCAGAGCCTTTTGAAAGCATTTTTTTACAACCTCTTCGCCGAAGAAGTTGTAGAAAAAATGGTTTTAAAAGTAAAAAAAAAAAAATGGCCATGCCCACCCAGTCACATTACCCCCCCACCAAGCCACGGCCACAGAACCGGTAGTAACAAATTTTAGATTTCACCCCTGATTGAAACACATGCACACACATATACCCCAAAAGCCCTTTAATAGATCGGGTAGAGCAGATTGGAACAGTGGCATCGCTCCTGGGATTATTCCGTTATATCATGTCCCAGGTTGATGCACCCTTTGTGATATCTAAAATGGGTTTGTCAACTGTAATCTCTCTGACATCTTTGCTGAAGGCCTCTTCCCCCAGGCCCAGCCTGAAAGTGCTCAAATAAATATTAACTTGTTCCTTTCCCCCTAATTTAGTGCTCTGACACATGTATGGAGTTATACAGCAGTTATAAATAGTTCTTTATGACAACGTGTCTGAGATTCTGCTCTGCATGTATAAAGGAAGAGAAGAAAGGCAGAAAGAGAGAAAACAGACTGAAAAAAACCCGTAAAGTTAGCTTTTTCTTAAAGGAGATTCTAAACACTATTCCATATTTTTTAGAATGGAATGGAATGGAATGGAATGGAAGGGAAGGGAAGGGAAGGGAAGGGAAGGGAAGGGAAGGGAAGAGAAGAGAAGAGAAGAGAAGAGAAGAGAAGAGAAGAGAAGAGAGGAGAGGAGAGGAGAGGAGAGGAGAGGAGAGGAGAGGAGAGAGGAGGGAAGGAGAATAGGATAGGATAGGATAGGATAGGATGGGATGGGATGGGATGGGATGGGATGGGATGGGATGGAATGGAATGGAATAGAATAGAATAGAATAGAATAGAATAGAATAGAATAGAATAGAATAGAATAGAATATTTTTTATTGGTCAAGTGTGATTAGGCAAAGAAGGGATTTGTCGGTGCATAAGCGCTCAGCGTACATACAAGCAACAAAGTGATAAATCATAAATCATAAGATACAATCATAAATCATAAGATACAAACAACAGACAGGCAGATAGTCATAAGATACCCATAGGATTAGGTAAAAGGAAACATGAGAAGGATAATCGTAATATAGCCCTACTACATGATTCAGATATCCTTAGGCATAAGACAGGGCAATGGGAATTAAGTGTTTAGCAGAGTGATGGCATGAGGGGAAAAACTGCCTTTGTGTCTAGTTGTCTTGGCATGCAGTGCCCAACAGAGGCATCCTAAGGGAACGAATTGAAAAGAAAGCATGTCTAGGATGTGAGGGGTCTGTAGATATTTTCTCAGCCCTCTTTCTGGCTCATGCAGTATACAAATCATCAATGAAAGGCAGGCTGGTTGCAATTCTTTTTTCTGCAGTCCAGCTATCTGTTGAAGTCCAAGTTGCTGTACCAAACCAGACAGTTACTTATAGATGATTATGTTTATAGATAATTTTCAACCATCAAAGGCAGGAGTGTCAAACTGGATTTCTTCAAGGGCTGGATCAGAATTGTACTTCTCTTCCGTGGACCGGCCGGGGGTGGGGGAGAGAGACGGGACGGATTGCCTCCTGCAGCACTTTGCTGGCCAAAATGGGTCGCGGGGGGGGGCGGCTGTGTGTAGCCCCCCACAACAGTGGTGAAATCCAATTTTTTTTTTTTACTACTGGTTCAGCAGCCGTGACTTGGTGGGCGTGGTATGAGTTGGTGGGCGGGGCTTTGGTGGGCATGGCAGGGGAAGGATACTGCAAAATCCTCATTCCCTCCCCACTCCTGGGAGAAGGATATTGCAAAATCTCCATTCCCACCCCACTCTGAGGCCAGCCAGAGATGGTATTTGCCGGTTCTTCAAACTACTCAAAATTTCCGCTACCGGTTCTCCAGAACCTATCAGAACCTGCTCGATTTCATCCCTGCCCCACACCCCATTTTGGTTGCCAGAGGCACCGCGGGCCGGTCCTTTGCTATTTCCAGGCTGGCCCCGTGGATCAGATTTAAGCACCCTGCGGGTCAGATCTGGCTCACAGGCCTTGAGTTTCACACCCCTGATCAAAGGAATGTATTCCTCATATTGCCTTCACAGTCTCAATCATGGGTATTTATTTATTTATCTATTAATGTATGATATGGTTTTACATCCTATCCCTTTCCACTGGAGAAATTTTGGGGGCAGCATTTTTAGAAGTCATTCGCCACTGTCTTCTTCTTGGTGAAGAGAGAAGAACTGGCCCAAAGTGACACAGATGGCTGTGTATCTCCAGGCCACTGGAGATTAGTGGTTAGGCCACTAATCTAATGCCTAACCACTGCACCAAGCGATCTCTTTAAAAAAATATTTAATGGTTGCTTGAATATTAGTCACCCAAAACATTAAGTTATAGTTATTGATAGAAGAGCATATTTATAGCTCAGGGTTGAACTGAATACAGCTCATCTGTCTGGAACCTGCACTGCATATCCTTGGTAGTACAGTGGTCTAAAGCACCCTGTTATTAAGACCAGCTGCCTGCAATTACTGCAGGTTCGAATCTCGCCAGGCTCAAGGTTGACTCAGCCTTCCATCCTTTCTAAGGTAGGTAAATTGAGGACCCAGTTGTGGGGGCAATAAGCTGACTTTGTATAAATATACAAAAGTATGAAGGCTATTGCTTAACGCATTGTAAGCCACCCTGAGTCTCCGGAGAAGGGTGGCATATAAATCAAATTTAAATAAATTTAAATAAAATAAATATCGGACATAAATACAATCGAGAGAGTCCAGAGATATTTTACGAGAAGAGTCCTCCATTCCTCTAACCGGAATAAAATACCTTATGCCACCAGACTCCAAATTTTGGGCTTAGACAACTTAGAATTACGCCAACTTCAGTCTGACCTAAGCATAGTACATAAAATTATCTGCCACAATGTCCTACCTGTCAATGACTACTTCAGCTTCAACCACAACAATACACGAGCAAATAATAGATACAAACTCAAGGTAAACCGCTCCAAACTCGATTGCAGAAAATATGACTTCAGTAACAGAGTGGTCAATGCCTGGAATGCACTACCTAACTCTGTAGTTTCTTCCCCAAACCCCCAAAACTTTAACCTTAAACTGTCTACTGTTGACCTCACCCCATTCCTAAGAGGTCTGTAAGGGACATGCATAAGTGCACAAGCGTGCCTACCATCCCCGTCCTAATATTCCATTTTACTTACTCTTTTCATGTATTCCAATTATGTTTATACTTTTACCTGTTATCTTATATATGCTTGACAAATAAACTTATGACTTATGAATGATCCTTGGTTCTTTCTGAGCTTGGTGGTTTTCTTGCAGATGTTTCATTACCAAATTAGGTAACACCATCCATTCACTGATAATGCTAACTAGTTTAGTAATGAAAATACGAGCCTTGGTGGCGCAGCAGACTAAAGCACTGTTAAGTAACACCAACTGCCTGCAATTACTGCAAGTTCAAATCTCACCAGGCTCAAGGTTGACTCAGTCTTCCATCCTTTCGAGGTAGGTAAAATGAGGACCCAGTTTGTGGGGGCAATAAGCTGACTTTGTATAAAAAAAAACACCGCTTGGGGGGGCCCAAAAGCCCTACTAAGCAGGTATATACAAAAGTATGAAGGCTATTGCTTAACGCATTGTAAGCCGCCCTGAGTCTCTGGAAAAGGGCGGCATATAAATCGAACCATATAAATAAATAAATAAACATCTGCAGGAAAACCACCAAATTCAGAGAATACCAAACCCCCCCAAAATTCTTGCTATTTGCAGTTCTGAGATGCTGACCAGCGAAGATTTGTCTTTCCTTCCTTATATTTTGTTCTACCAAACCATCTCAATACAACACCTGTTATATATTCTCAAGGCCCATCAGTTCAATTTATACCCCTTGTAGCCAAATCCAGATACCTAATCCTATTTTGTCACAAACGTGAGGAGATGGAATCAGTTTGCAAACACTTGTCTTCTTTTCTCCAAAGAATCCACGGAAACTAAACAGATCAATTACAGTAAGTCACATTATCAATTTTCCAGAGGCTAAGAGCACCGATCTCTCTCTCTCTTTTTTTTAATCCACATAGAAACTCAATGAGGGATTCAATCAAGTTTATATTTACAAGATAACCTTCACAGGGGGACCTTGAAGCACTTAACAAAGTCAATATTAAACAAAACCCACCATCTCTGTGGCCAACGCGGTAAGGATACGTCAAATAAGTCAAACGGGGTAAGATAATTTCATATTTGGAAATGGATTTTAATTCAAGCGTAATTCGTTTTTTATCTGCAACCTGTCATAGGGAATATGGCAAGAGTTTTGCTAGATGACATTACAATATGTATTTTAATCAGTCAGAAAGCAGGGAGTTTCTGGCAAGAAGGAGATAGGCTATTCACAAAAAGAGCAAGATTAAAAAACAGGGATGTGAGAACTCTTTTTCCCAAGACAGTGCCCTTCCCCCACCTCCCCAACGAAACAGAGATTTTGCAGACCTGAGACAGTGAAAAAGAACATTTATTGCATATTTCCTGATGCAATGGAAACAATGGATCAAGTGAATAGGCATGAATTATGGGTCTTCAAGGCAGGGACGTGGTGGTTCAGTGGCTAAGACGCTGAGCTTGTTGATCGAAAGGTCAGCAGTTCAGCAGTTCGAATCCCTAGTGCCGTGTAACGGGGTGAGCTCCCGCTCCTTGTCCCAACTTCTGCCAACCTAGCAGTTCGAAAACACATAAAAAATGCCAGTAGAAAAATAGGGACCACCTTTGGTGGGAAGGTAACAGCGTTCCGTGTGTCTTTGGCATTGAGTCATGCTGGCCACATGACCACAGAAACGTCTTTGGACAGTGTTGGCTCTTCGGCTTTGAAACGGAAATGAGCACCGCCCTCTAGAGTCGGGAACGACTAGCATATATGTGCGAGGGGAACCTTTTACCTTTATGGGTCTTTTGAGCCAAGGTTGATCAAGTAATAATAGATCCCACCTCACCTGCCCATTCCACCTCAAATCCTCCCCACATGTTTTTGATTTTCATCTTGGTTTTATTTTACTCTTGTTTTAATGTAGATGTATTTCTATGTCTGGAAGCTGCTCAGAGTTACTTTATGGTAAGATGGACGGCAAACAAACAAACAAACAAACAAACAATGTGAAATTGAATCACAACTGCTGAATGTGATAAGAATAATAATGATGGAACAAAAACATCCATGAGAAGGTGAGAAGCAACCTAGAACTAAGGAGAAATTTCCTGACAATTAGAATAATTAATCAATGGAATAACTTGCCTCCAGAAGTTGTGGCTGCTCCAACACTGGTGGTTTTTAAGAAATCTAGTCGGCCTCCTGCACCATGGCAGGAGGGGTGTTTTTGCCCTCCCCAGGCTCCAGAGGCCCTCTAGAGGCTGGAAATGGGACCATTTCCAGCCTTCCTGAACTTCTGGTAGGCCTGTTTTTCACCCTCCCTGAGCCTCCACGCATGCCCTGCACTTACTGTCAGCATTCCAAACTACATTCGTTCCAGTGCTGACATAAGGAGGAGAAGAGGGGGCAGCTGGCAAGAGGACGCTTGACTTTTCACCTACTTATTTTCCCTGAAGATAATATCCCCTAGGAGATGAGATGGGAGGGGGGACATTCCTGGGAGCTGAAGTAGTAGATATGGGGAGAGTGATTTGGAAGATGGCCAATGAGACGCAGAGAATTGGGGAACGGAAAGGGAAGGTTTGGAGTCAGGAAGTCAGTGTTGGCTACGACATAATCGGGGACAGATTGTCATGCTTAATAAATGAAAGATTTCATCAAAGACTATTTGTTTGGAAATGCAATTTATTTCAATTTATTTGAGACGACACCGAAACCTGACACTTACACGGGCCACGTGGGGACTCCTGGAAGGGCCGGGGCAGGGTGGGAGGAGCCAGCCAGGAGTGGGATTGGGGGTTCTCTGAACTTCACAGAATCTTAGCTAGAGGTTCTCCCGAATTCCTGAGAACCCCCAGCAGCCCACCCCTGAACTGCATGAAGGAGATCAGAAGTCATCAGAGGAAGAGAACAACTAAAAACAGTCCCGTCTACTCCCAACCCCATGTAACGGGGTCCAGATAATCAAAACAGTTGTCCTTGACTGAGAAAATGGAGTTACATAAAATGGTAAAAAGCAGGAACAAGCAGATTGTTTATTATTGAAGAGGAGAAAATGGATGCAGAAATTTTAGACATGCAAATGTTGGTGGAAACTGTCACAGCATTGCCCAAGGCAGAGCAATAAATATATTTTTTTCCAGAAACTCAGCCAGCACTGTTAGAAGACTCGAGGACAAATCTTGGGGCCATCCTGATCTTCTTTATTAGGGACTTAATTGCTGATACAAGAGACTCCGATAAAGAAGATGAACTACCGTAGAATCAAAGCAAGCAGCTTCCCTTCCTTTATGATTGTTTGCATTTAAATCTCAATGCTGGCTTTTGTTCCTCAGTTTTACATATGGATGGCATATGAACTGTGATTTGATAGTTTGCCTGTATGGTCTTAAATGTTCTTGGCTTGTTTTCTTGGTTCAGCCCGCACCGAAGGGTAACAGAGCACATCTCATTTTTATCATGAAGAATGAATGTTCGTCTAAAATAGGAATCCAGAAACTCTTCAGGTCATCGGCCCTTTCGTGAGGTTTCAGATTGTTCCCTGACTCCCAAAGATTTATTATATAAAAATAATGTTGTTAGGAAATAGTTATTTGTCTAACTAGTCGGTCAGGCAATATATAAACCAACTATGTATGTTTGCAGTTAGAAAGGTACTATATTGCTTTAAGACTGTATTATTATTATTATTATTATTATTATTATTTATTAGATTTCTATACCGCCCTACTCCCGAAGGACTCAGGGCGGTGCACAGCCAAACAATAAAAACACATACAATACAAAATTTAAAAAATAGAATAAAATCAAATTAAATAATTTTGGCCCCGACAAATTTAAAACCCCAAACTTTTAAAACCAATTTAAAATTGAATATATAAATACTAAAAAATATTTAAAATTTTAAAAATCTTTTATAAAAGAGGGGGAAAATTAGGCCAGGCCGGCCTGGTGAAATAATAAGGTCTTTAAGGTGCGGCGGAAGGTGCGCAGATCCGGGATCCTCCGTATCTCTGGGGGGAGCTCGTTCCAGATAGTAGGTGCCCCCACAGAGAAGGCTCTCCCCCTGGGGGCCGCCAGTCGGCATTGTTTGGCTGACGGCACCCGGAGGAGCCCCTCTCTATGGGAGCGTACCGGCCGGTGGGAGGCTATTGGTGGTAGTAGGCGGTCCCGCAAGTACCCGGGTCCTAAGCCATGGAGCGCTTTAAAGGTGGTAACCAAAACCTTGAAGCGCACCCGGAAGACCACCGGGAGCCAGTGCAGCTCGCGCAGGAGAGGTGTTACATGGGAACGCCATGTCGCTCCCATTACCACCCGCGCGGCCGCACTCTGCGCCAGTTGGAGCCTCCGGGTGCTCCTCAAGGGGAGCCCCATGTAGAGAGCGTTGCAATAGTCCAGGCGGGAGGTGACAAGGGCATGAGTGACCGTGCGTAAAGAGTCCCGATCCAGAAAGGGACGCAACTGGCGAATCAGGCGAACCTGATGAAAAATCCTCCCGGTCACGGCCGTCAAGTGCTCTTCTAAAGACAGCCGTGAGTCCAGGAGGACGCCCAAGTTGCGAGCCCTCTCCGTGGGGGCCAATGATTCGCCCCCAATAGTCAGTGATGGCGTCAACTGACTATATCGGGACGTCGGAAACCACAGCCACTCAGTCTTGGATGGGTTGAGCCTGAGCCTGTTCCTCCCCATCCAGATCCGTACGGCCTCCAGGCACCGGGACATCACTTCAAGGGCATCGTTGGGGTGATCCGGGGTGGAGATGTACAGCTGGGTGTCGTCAGCGTACTGATGGTACTCCACCCCGAAACCACGGATGATCTCGCCCAGCGGCTTCACATAAATGTTGAACAGGAGAGGCGAGAGGACCGACCCTTGCGGCACCCCACATATGAGGGGCCTCGGGGTCGACCTCTGTCCCCCTGTCAACACAGACTGCGACCGGTCAGAGAGAAAGGAGGAGAACCACCGCAACACAGTGCCTCCCACCCCCAACTCTTCCAACCGGTGCAGCATGATTGCATCATCCTTAAGGTGACCAGATTTTAACATTGGTAAAGAGGGACATTGTGGGTGTGGCTTATTTTGTGGGCGTGGCTAGCTGTCATGTGACTGGGTAGGCGTGGCTAGCTGTCATGTGACTGGGTGGGCGTGGCTAGCTGGTCATGTGACCGGGTGGCCATGGCTATGTGTATAGGGACTACTCAGAGGGCTGAAAAGTCATTTCTGACAGGTCCTCACACTTTTGACTGGTCCTCACACTTATGACCATCCTCACATTTATGCCCGTTCAGTATTCTTAACAACCATGTCACTCATTTCACAACTGCTTCTCTTCACCATGGTGACAAGATAGGGCAAAAACGTAAAATGTGAGGACAGTCGTAAATTCGAGGACTGGTCAAAAGTGTGAGGACCAGTCAAAAATAACTTTTTCAGCCCTCTGAGTAGTCCATATGCACAAAAGGACTAACCAGAGGGCTGAAAAAAGTCATTTCTGACAGGTCCTCGCACTTTTGACTGGTCCTCACACTTATGACCATCCTCACATTTATGCCCGTGCAGCATTCTTAACAACCATGTCACTCATTTCACAACTGCTTCTCTTCACCATGATGACAAGATAGGGCAAAAATGTAAAATGTGAGGACAGTCGTAAGTTCAAGGACTGGTCAAAAGTGTGAGGACCAGTCAAAAATAACTTTTTCAGCCCTCTGAGTAGTCCATATGCACAAAAGGACTAACCAGAGGGCTGAAAAAAGTCATTTCTGACAGGTCCTCACACTTTTGACTGGTCCTCACACTTATGACCATCCTCACATTTATGCCTATGCAGCATTCTTAACAACCATGTCACTCATTTCACAACTGCTTCTCTTCACCATGATGACAAGATAGGGCAAAAATGTAAAATGTGAGGACAGTCATAAGTTCGAGGACTGGTCAAAAGTGTGAGGACCAGTCAAAAATAACTTTTTCAGCCCTCTGAGTAGTCCATATGCATTAAAGGATACAGCAATAGAGAGGGATGAAGGAATGGAAATTAGAGTAGGAGTGAGGGTAAGAGAGGGAGGAAGAGAGGAGGAGAAGGAGAAAGGAAGAGGAAGTAGGGAGGAGAAGAAGAGGGGGAGGAAGAGAAAGTAAGAAGGAAAGAAAAGAGAGAGGTGGTAGGTTTGAGGAGAAAGATTGCTGTACAATAAAAAAGATGAAAGGGAAGAAAGCCAACCCCAAGCAAATATAAAGATATTAAGATTAAGAATGAATTGTTAAACTTTAAAGAATAGAAGAGAACAAATATGAATAAATAGCAATAATTAGAAACACACATACAAACATACAACGTATTTTCTTTGAACAGAATATTTGGCTGGTTCACAAATTTAAACAGCGTTTAGTCATTTCAATTAAATTTACAATTTCTATATTTCCTTTTTGCCATATTTATTCCTCATCTATTTTTTTAAAAAAACAATATTACCCTTCATCCTCATCTCTAATCTTAATCAAATTCAATTTTTCCCTTCTATTCTATATTATACCCCTTCCCATTGTCATCTATTTTTATATCCATCCTCACATTGTTTAATTATGTAATTATGTAATACAGTTGTTTAATACAAATTCAACATTTTAATATAAATCAATTAGTTATATAACTATCTTTTTTGTATATTAATCAATATGAACATGAATATTCCAATTATTTCCATGCAATCCAATTTCTTACAAATCAATTAATTATATTTACCAATAATAATAAACCAAATAATTTCCCCCATATATTCCTCCAAACCACAACTTAACCATTTCTGCTTTCAACACAATATACAATTATTAATAGTATCTCAATTATTACAATTCCCTAGTTAAATAGAGCTTTTTTTCTTTTGTGTTTTAAAATCTTGAACTCTCCTCTTTTGCCCAAAATTTCCCATTGTTTACAGTTTTGTACCTACCTTTTTTGGTGAGGAAAAAGAAAAAGAAAGAAATCTCTCTCTGCCTCATTTTGTCACGTTGCAGCTTTACTTTCGCTTTCGCCTTTGTTTTCAGCTAGGGGGAAAAAATCTGCTCCAGGAACTTTTTGCAGCTTTTTGCAGCTTTTTGCAGCTAATTAACCTAGCGGAAGCTGTTAACAGGGGCTGTTTTTTCTATTTTTGCAGGCATGGGTCTACTCTTTTTTTTAACACTGATCAGCTGTAGGTCGGCCCTTTGAAGCCCCGCGGCAAGAGTTTAAAGAGTTTTTTTTCCCTCTAGCCATCAGCGGGGATTCAGGAGGCAGCCGGGACTCAGGAGGCAGAATGAAAAATCGGGACTTTTTTAAAACGCCGCGGGACGCGGGATAAATTGCTCAAAAGCGGGACTGTCCCGCCAAAAGCGGGACGTCTGGTCACCTTAATCATCCTGTATCCTGATTGGCTAAGCTCTGTAGCCAATGTACTTAAGGGAAGTCAGGATCATGGCTTGGGTGGATACTACACCATTTTGCCTGCTTATTTGCTGTAACTCTCTACCTGATCTCTCTGCATGATCACTGTTTGATCATAGCTACATGTTGTTTTCTACTATTTATTAAATGTTTTGATATTGAACTTGTTCCTGTTCTGAAACTCAAGAAGAACTGTTTTAATGTGTATGACCACAACTGGTAAGAAGACTTTGTACTTGAAATATCCCTGGATTGATCTATTAACTCTCGTCTTATCTGTGTATGACTTGGATTGTTTTTGGACTTTGCTTTACTTTTTCTAAAAGTAAAAGACTACAATAACTCAGTGTGTTTGTATGTTGACTGTGATTGTTCACAACTACTCCTAGTTGCTTTTCATGCGTTTACTCAAAGGATACTCTGCTCAATAATCCACAACATCGGTTAAGAGACAAGAATATCCTTAACAAATGTAATAAATACTACTTGAATGAATAGGACTGTGAATAATACTAAAAAGAAGTGGCAGTACTTAGAGACAACAGAAGAGAAGAGAATCAATCAGACTAGAGATGGAAGGGACCTTGGAGGTCTTCTAGTCCATCCCCCTGCTGAAGCAGGAGATCCTATACCATTTCAGACAGTGGCTGTCCAGTCTCTTCTTAAAAACCTCCAGTGATGGAGCATCCACAACTTCTGGTGGCAAGCTCTTCCGCTGGTTAACTGTCCTCACTGTTAGGAAGTTTCTCCTTAATTCCAGGTTGCTTCTCTCCTTGATTAGTTTCCATCCATTGCTTCTTCTCTTGCCTTCAGGTGCTTTGGAAAATAAGTTGATCCCCTCTTCTTTGTGATGGCCCTTCAAATACTGGAAGACTGCTATCATGTCACCCTCTAGACTAACCATACCATATCATGTTAGATGTTTAACACCCATAAAAATAGATGGAGCTTTGATCACAACAGTGTGGCTGCCATCTTGACCTTTTTGGGCATTCCCTATGGAAAACCTCCCCCCACTCCCCACAGATCTAGAATCACTAATTCTTTACTCTACATCCCAAAGATTGGGAGAAATAAGAGTGCCAAGGATGTCTATGTAGGAGTGGCAGAGCCTGGGGGCGGAGTTAAAAGAGGAATCAGTTGTAAGTCCAACCTCCCTTGAGTATTGTTGGCTCTTATCTAACTCTGACCAACTCTAAATAAGTTAACTCCCTCCTTTTTGTGGCAACCTCTCAAATACTGGAATACTGCTATCATTTTCCCCTTAGTCCTTTTTTCCTCTACAGTAACCAAACCCAAATCCTGCCACCATTCTTCATATGTTTTAGTCTCCAGGCCTTTAATCATCTTAGTTGAAAGAACTGGAGAAAATCACAAAATATAAAGACCTGAAAATAGTAGAACAACGGTGGCAAAAGAAAGCCACGGGTGATTGGTGCCTTGGCTCCAATTTCCAAATTATCTGGAGAATTACTTGAACACCATCGGCATTGACAAAAATCACCATCTGTCAATTGAAAAAGGCAGCTTTATTTCGAACAGATCACATCATACAATGATACAATTAGCACCATCAAACAACATCCGCCTATCTCAGTTCCTTGAGAAGGACTCAAGACGTGAACCAAAATGGCAACGGTGGGCACGCGAACTCAGCTCTGGCACGCATGCGTGCGCTGGCCAGCTGATATTTGGGCCTTTCGATCCCACCAGAAATCAGCAAATGAGCCGTTTCCGGCCTCCGGAGGGCCTCCGGGAGGTAGGGAAGGCCATTTTTGCCCTCTCCAGACTCCTAGAAAGCCTCCGGAGCCTGGGGAGGGCGAAAAATGGGCCTACCAGGTCCACTGTGCCATCGCATGCCAAAGCGTTGTGAGTGCCGGGGGGGGGGTGTCACACATGCATGTGCGGGGGGGGGCAGGGCACATAGAATTATGGGTGTGGGCACGCGCAACCCTCCCGTGCTCCCCCCGCTTTTGGCACACGATGGCAAAAAGGTTAGCCATCACTGTCCTAGGATGTTAGCTTGCTTGCCAGGTTCAACCCTCATAGAAAGGTAATTATTAAATATCAGCTGGGCGTTAATGACGACTCCACAACAAGAGGTTGACACCTGAGGTAACTTCTTTTATTTAACTCATGACAGGAGACACGGAACACATTCTCCTCAGAACAGAACAGAGAACAACCGCTGACAGCTCTTATATACTGGCTGTCAGCCCTGCTTAACCAATCACAATGCTTCAACCATTCTGTACACTCCAACAGGGGCCACAGCCCAGGGAATCTGCTCAGTACACAACAGTAATGGAGCATATTACAAAGAATGCACATTGGTCTAAAACAGGCATCCAGAATCTCTTCAGCTCATTGGTCTCTTCCTGAAATTTCACATGGTCTGAAAAGGTGCTTTTTCAAAAGGCAACTGGACTTAGTTTTTTTTCCCTGAAGACGTTTTGCTTCTTATCCAAGAAGCTTCTTCAGTTCAGAACTTCAAAGTTCAGATGCCTTTCAGACAATCATGACCTGGATGACTGAGAACTTCCATTGGAATTTCAGAATGTTCGTCAACTACCAAACATTTATTATATAATAATAGATACTATTTAATTCCTTCCTTCCTCCTCCTCCTTCTCCCCCCTCAAAAAATCCTTCCAAAACATGGGATCATGGAAAATGTTGATGGCCCTGATAGCATAATTCTTTTTCTCTGGAACACCAAGATCCCCTCTCCTTTTTAGAAAATGTACTTCCAGAAATGACAAACTGCCCCTGGAGCACTGGAGGAGACCATTCTCTGAAGAAGACAGAATGTTCCAAGGGAACATTTCATACCCAGAATAGAGAGTCCCACAACCTTGATTAATAATACAAGGAAGACATCTCCATAGTTTTTTCCATTGTGTTCATCAATGAATGATTCCAACATTTCAATTTATCCCAAAAAAAAAAATAAAAAAAAATCTTCCTGAATGCCAATTTTGTTTGTATTATATCTCACAGCATTGTAAATTTTTCTTCTTCTGTCTTTCTGATCTTATCATTAATAGGATGGATGGATGGACGGATGGACGGACGGATAGAACGACAGACAGTTATTGAGAAAAGTGGATTTCTGTTACAAAATCCTCTTACTTTTTAACCTTTGGCTATTATTTACTTCTCGTTGCATTTGCCTGCTTTTAATCCCCCCCTTTTTTTTTGCCAGTTAACTGGATTTGATGTTTGTCGATTTTCATAAACATATTTTTGCTAGCTGAAGAGACTGCTGTTTGTGTTTGCTCTGATCTAATATTGGAAGGGTGCTGGGAGCCAATTAAATTGGAAATTACTGTAAATTTCCCAATTAATGTATTTATTTTTATCTTGGGTCATCTATGTATGTCTATGACTGGGTCTCCCCCAGTCTTTTATTATCCATCCTCTTATCTATCATCATCTATCATCTGTCATCTATCATCTATCTATCATCACTATGGATTGCTATTAGTGAATTTTCTTTGCATTTCTTTTTATTGATTTGATTTTTTTTATACTCACCCATCTGAACAACTGATTCTGGGCAATATACATGATTCTGCACCTGTATTTTAATGCCATTTAAAAAAAAACACCTGTCTTTTGACATCTTTCAAAATGCATGGTTTTATTTCAGAACAATGCCAAGCAAACCTGCTTTACAGGAATATCTATATCTATATAAATGGCTCTGTGTTTGTGTGTGTGTTCCAGCATAACTCTGGAACGCCTCGAGCAATTTCAACCAAATTTGGTACATAGATGACTTACTCTCTGGAAAAAAATACTGTGGGGGTAAGACACCCCTAACACCCTCTTCGGGTGTGTGTTCTATTAAGATACAGCCTGTTGTGCCTTAAAATGGCTTCTACTGTACAGCACAGTGGAGTTACCATGGTAACGGCTTCACAGTACTCCACAAGGGGGCTCCCTCTGATAAGGGGGAAAATCCAACATTAGAAATTACGTTTGGTCCGGACATTTTCAACAAGGCTTCAATTCTGTCTAATACAGGATTGGGATAAATAAATAACCAGACTATGCTGGATTATCAGTTAGTTCTAAATAAAAAGAAATCCAATAAACGAGCATTTTCCTAGACATTTATTTTTTTCTTCTTTAGATACTCAGCTATCTGTTGTTGAAAATGTAAACTTGAACTAATTTTTTTCTCTCTCTCTTTGTGCGCGCGCGATGCAGTGTGATAAAATCATATTGTTTTTATCTTCTTTATTCAGTACAAGATTTTTACCATGGCTCAAAGGAGCTGTTTTGTAGACAGAACAGAAAAATGGCCTGGGCAGAAAAATGTCTCAGCCAATTAAGAATGCACATGTACATGTCTCAAGCTTGGAACAAAATGGCCATAATTCAAAGTAATCCATCAAAATGTCTCATGGTTGTATTTCAGAAGAATACTTGAAAATAGCACAAATGCTCCTTGTTCTGAGGTAGACAAAACTGAAATTCTTTGAGGTGGTCCTATTAAAAATAAACAGGAATTTAGAGCTTATTTTTTTAGCTGTGGATCATAAAGGAGTAGTAGTAGTCCATGCTGATTGATCCTACGCTACCAAGAGGCAGAAAAAAATGCCAACAGGATGATTTTAAATTATTATTATTATTTTTTTTAAATAAAACATGAAACTGTTCAGTTCAGTTTTGGAAGTTAGGGGAACAAAAGAGCTATTGTCTCAACCATGGAAAAATGGACTGCTTTAAACTGTAACGTTACCAGGAAGACACTCCCTCTTCTCACTTAAACAAAATTTATGTTCAGGTATTTAATAAAACCTAAAGTGTGGAACCCATTCATTAACCGGAGAAAACAGCTAATGTTTTCACACATTTCTTTCAATGAATGCTGCATCAGGCAGGCATAAATTATATTCCTTATGGCTGTGTCCTTTTGGTTTTCAAAACATTTAAAAAAAACAAAAAACCTCCCCATGGCTAAAGTTTCTCTACCTGTAGACACCTTGTCTACATATCATGATGAAGTAAGGGTAGTCCTTGACTTATGACCACAATGGAGCCCCAAAATTATGTTGCTCAGTGAGAAATTTGTTAAGTGAGTTTTGCCCCATTTTACGATTTTTCTTGCTACGTTTGTTAAGTGAATCACTGTAAATTGTTAAATTACTAACAGGGTTGTGAAGTGAATCTGGCTTCTCCATGGACTTTGCTTGTCAGACGGTCGCAAAAGCAGATCACATGACCCCAGGATAATTGCAAGTGTCATAAATACATAGGTGAAATCCAGCAGGTTCTGACAGGTTCTGGAGAACCGGTAGCGGAAATTTTGAGCAGTTCGGAGAACTGGTAGTGGAAATTTTGAGTAGTTCAGAGAACCGGCAAATGCCACCTCTGGCTGGCCCCAGATTGGGGTGGGAATGGAGATTTTGCAGTATCCTTCCCCTGCCATGCCTACAAAGCCAAGCCACACCACGCCCACCAAGCCATGCCCACAGAACTGGTACTAAAAAAATTTGGATTTCACCACTGCATAAATATGAACCAGTAGTCAAATATCAAAATGTAAAATCATGTGACCATGGGTAACGGGGATTCTGCAATGGTCGTAAGTGTGAAAAAGGGTCATGGGTCATTTTTTCCAGTGGTGTTGTAACTTTGAATGGTCACTAAATGAACTGTTGTAAGTTGAGGACTACCTGTAATACCTTTTTGTTTTTTTGTGGGAAGGAAGGAAGGAAGGAAGGAAGGAAGGAAGGAAGGAAGGAAGGAAGGAAGGAAGGAAGGAAGGAAGGATTGTTGGTATTTGTTAAATTCCAACAACTCCCTTGAAATATATCATAATGGAATACTTGATATTTGATGCAAACAATCTCTTGCATTAAGAGAGGGATACAATCAAGATCAAGTGAGGGACTAATACCACTCTATAAAGCCTTAGTAAGACCACACCTAGAATACTGCATCCAGTTTTGGTCACCACACTACAAAAAAGATGTTGAGACTCTAGAAAAGGTGCAGAGAAGAGCAACCAGGATGATTAGGGAACTGGAGACTAAAACATACGATTTTGGGAACTGGGCATGGCTAGTCTAGTGAAGAGAAGGACCAGAGGAGACATGATAGCAGTGTTCCAATATTTAAGGGGCTGCCACAGAGAGGAGGGGGTCAAGCTATATTTCCAAGGCACCCGAAGGCCAGACAAGGAATAATGGATGGAAACTGAACAAGGAGAGATTCAACCTGGAAATAAGGAGAAATTTTCTGACAGTGAGAACAATCAACCAATGGAACAGAAGTTGCCTTCGGAAGTTGTGGGAGCTTCATCACTTGAGACTTTCAAGAAGAGATTGGACTGCCATTTGTCAGAAATGGTGTAGGGTCTGCTTCTTGGGTGGGGAAGTTGGACTAAATGACCTACAAGATCCCTTCCAACTTTGTTAATGTGTAAACTTGCTAGCTTTTCTGTGAAGTCATTTTCATTTATTTAAGCGGAGATACCGCTATTCATGCCTGCTCTATCAAAGGGAATGAAGACGCCCGAGATCTCTCTCATCACCGGTTTTAGTATTATTTTAATGTAATTTGCTGGATATTGTGATTCAGTACCACTTCTAAGCACTACTTATACATCAAAAAGATCGCTGCCTCGGCTGCGCGACTGAACTCAACACGCACAATGATTTGGCTGAGCCAGAAGAGCTGAATATAAAATGATATATCTTCATCTGGGAAGCTAAATTAAGCAGCCCACTCACTAAGCAGAAGTCAATCAGACATTCAGGAGCAATTGTCTCCAGCTGGAGTCCCCACTGTATTGTCTGCAGACAACTTACTTGGCATCTGCCGGTATCTTTGTCCCATCTGACTTTTTAAAAATGCTTTCAATTTATTTATTTTTTTAAAAAAAATAGGGAGCTGGGAGGCTGCAGAACAAGTACCAGCAACTCAACAGAATAACAAGAGTTGGAAGGGACATTGGAGGTAGAATAGAATAGAATAACAGAGTTGGAAGGGACCTTCCCCAAGTCACCTAGGTTAATTAAGACAGAGTTAGGTATTCTGAATCTTCTCACATTTTTCTTCTCACCTGGATCTGTTCTTCAACGGTCCTGCTCCCTCTTTTGATTTTTTTTTTTTAATTTGATTTATATGCCGCCCTTCTCCGGAGACTCAGGGCGGCTTACAATGTGCTCAGCAATAGCCTTCATCCTTTTGTATATTTATACAAAGTCAGCTTATTGCCCCCACAAACTGGGTCCTCATTTCACCTACCTTAGAAAGGATGGAAGGCTGAGTCAACCTTGAGCCTTGGCGAGATTCGAACCCTGCAGTAATTGCAGGCAGCTGGTCTTAATAAGCTTAATAACAGGGTGCCTTAAACCCCTGTAGTACCAAGGCTCTTATTGGACAACTATTTGTCTGAAATGGTATAGGGTCTCTTGCTTGAGCAGGGGGTTGGACTAGAAGACCTCAAAGATCCCTTCCAACTCTTATTATATTAATTTGGTTAATTAATTTAGACAGGCCAGGAACTCCTGAGCCAGCCCAGCCTCACAAAAATAGACTTGTAATGCTATTAATACCAACAGGGGAGGGGATTACAACAGGTGAGCGGATACCATAGCGCCCCCCCCAAATTTACACTTAGGAGCTTGGTTAGAGATGTTGCTAGGTAACAGGATGGCTGCCATATTTGTTTGGGTGGTTTAGGGGTGGGGAATTGTGGTGGGTGGGGGGGGGTTTGGAGATTTTGTGTGTGGGACCTGGTCTTTGGGTGTCAAGTAAATTTCGTTGTATGTGTATACTGTGTATACACATATAATGACAATAAAGTTTATTTATTTATTTATTTGTTTTATATTTGCAAGATCCCTAAACTCCCCTTTCTTACATTTAAATGTAAGAAACCCCCCCTTTAAATCAGAGCTATCATCTTCATTTAACGATCCCATAATCTCTCACCGGGTGGAGTCTGGGCAACTGAACGGAGCTAGCAGAGTGTTTTAATGGCCGGATGCCCTTCCTGTCACCAATGCGGAGTTTTTGTTCAGCAGATATATTCTCAGTGTGCCCAGAGAGAGAGAAATACCTGCCTCTACCTAGGATCGAACTCACAGCCTCCTGATTATGAGGCGAGAGCTCCACCTCTAGGCCACCATACCACTCCTATACTATACACTATACACTATACCAGTGATGGCGAACCTTTTCAGCAATGAATGCCAAAAAGGTTGTGCGGAAACATCGCATGTGCACTCAGCTGCATTCCAGAAAAGCCAAACTTCCGGATTCTAGCGTGCATGCGTGCCCGATGATCAGCTGGCTGCTACACATGGGCACTCTGGTTTTCAGCACTGCCGCATGTGCGAAGCACAGCTGATCGTCGTGTGCGCATGTGCGCCAGAAACCCGGAAGACAAACAGGCTAAACCAGTGATGGCTAACCTTTTCCGGACCGAGTGCCCAAAGTGTGCATGCGCATGCTTGCATGTGCAAGTGCGTGCCTGAACGCCCAAAATGAAATGTGTGCATGGCTCCCATGCATGCACCCCACACCCATACATGTGTGTGCGACCCCATACATGCACCCCAACCCCCTGCATGCATGTCCAGGGTCCAGGGTTGGGTTCTAAATTTCTTTACTACCGGTTCTGTGGGCGTGGCTTATTTTGTGGGTGTGGCTTGGAGGTCATGTGACTAGGTGGGCGTGGCTAGCTGGTCAGAGTCATTTCTGGAAGGTCCTCGCACTTACGACCAGTCCTCGCACTTACGACCCAACTAATTTGTTTGCTTTTAACACTGATCAGCTGTAGGACGGCCCTTTGAAGCCTCGCGGCAAGAGTTTAAACAGGTTTTTTTCTCCTCTAGTCATCAGCTGGGACTCAGGAGGCAGCAATAGATTGGGGGTGGGACCAAATAAAAGGTAAGAATAACGTGGGAGGGGTGGGAGGGCGGGGGGGAGAGAACCGGTTCGGTGACGTCATATCGTCACCGCTAGCGGCTTGGCCGAACCGGACCGAACCAAGAGGAACCCACCACTGATGTGGTCCCTGCACACACCTGTGCATGCCCTTGCACGCACCTCGTCCCCTGTGCATTCACAGCAGAGACCCAAAGACCAGCTGGCCAGCGGGAGGCATGTGTGAATGCGTGCATGAGCTGAATTGCTGCGATGGATCACACGCCCACAGAGAGGGCACTGTGTGCCTTCTCTGGCACACGTGCCATAGGTTCCCCATCACGGCAGGGTTAAAATGCTCCCGGTTCGGACTGGATCGCCCGATCCGGTAGCTATGGAGGCGGGTGGTTCGGAGAACTGGTAGCAAAAATCCCTCCCCCATGCCCAGCTGAGCCACACAATCATCAGAAGCTTTTTTTTTTACTTTTAAAAGCATTTTTTCTACAACTTCCACCAAAGAAATGCTTTTAAAACTAAAAAAAAAAGCCTCTGATGATCACGCAGCTCATCAAAGGCATTTAAAAGAAAAAAAACCTTTTTTTCATTTATTTATTTATTTATTTATTTATTTATTTATTTATTTATTTATTTATTTATTTATTATTAAATTTGTACACCGCCCTTCTCCTTTCGGACTCAGGGCGGTGAACAGCCAAAATAAAAACATTTGCACACAAAAGTTAAAATAATTATTAAAAGTAATTAAATGAAATTTGGCCCATAATTTAAAACATAGCAATTAAAATCAATATCGAACGTTCAAACCAACATGGAATCAGGCCAGCCCGACTAGCTGAAAAAAGTAAGTTAGTTTTAAATGCTGTGACGATCCCAGCTGAGTTCCTTGATCGGTAGAGGCTTTCATTTTTTTACAACCTCTTCGCCGAAGAGGTTGTAGAAAAAATGGTTTTAAAAGTAAAAAAAAAAATAAAAATTGGCCACGCCCACCCAGTCACATTACCACCACCACCCCCGCACCACGCCACGCCCACAGAACCGGTAGTAACAAATTTTAGATTTCATCCCTGCATCACGGCACTATGCTATGCAGCTATACACTCTTTAAATAAGAATACAAGTGGAATGTAACAGAAGGCAAGTCATTAAGTAAGGAGAAAGAGGCAGGAACCAGAGAAGATTTAGAGCTCCTTTTGTTTAACTCTACTGATCCTCGCTGGTTTTTCTTTTTTTGGTTTTTGCAGTAGACTTTGGTTCAAAGTGGAGAATATTGAAGAGTTGTTGTCGTTTTCTTCTCTCCTTTTTGCAACATATTTAAGATGTGCCGTCCAAAACCCTGTTGTCATGGACACTGTTGATTAATAAGGTTTGAAGAACTGTGTTGATTTGCAATTAACACCTCAGTTAAAAATAGCAGGTATTTTATTTAGTGGAGAAACTAGCTAATATTGTTTCATTATTTTTTTTTAATAGACATGGCGGGGGGGAGGAAATGAATGCTTCACTTATGTAATTCTTTTAACAACAATTCAAATCATGCTCAGTGCACAATTCATCTGTTATTGTATTTATATGGGCTAATAATGGAAATACGGTAGAGCTGTCCTGGGCTGCATTAACAGAGGGATAGAATCAAGATCATGTGAAGGGTTAACACCACTTTATAGTACCTTGGTAAGACCACATTTGGAATATTGCATCCAGTTTTTGGTTGCCAGGATATTAAACAGATGTGGAGACTCTAGAAAGAGTGCAGAGAAGAGCAACAAAGATGATTAGGGGACTGGAGGCTAAAACATATGAAGAATGGTTGCTGGAACTGGGTATGTCTAGTTTAGTGAAAAGAAGGACTAGAGGACACATGATAGCAGTCTTCCAATATCTCAGGGCCTGCCACAAAGAGGAGGGAGTCAACCAGTGGTGGATTCCTCCTGGTTCGGCCCGATTCGGCTGAGCCGGTAGCGGTGATGATATGATGTCACCGAACCTGTTCTCTTTGTTCGGGAGCTGGGCCCTCCCGCCCTCCCCCGCGTTATTCTTACCTTTAATTTTGTTCTTTTTTAGCCCAGCTGATAGGTGCAGCAGAGTGGATTGCCGCACCTCAGCTGGGCAGATTCGTAACACGCTTGCGTGGAGCGCAAATTTGGCGCGCATGTGAGCGAAGCCCATGCACGAAGAGGTGATCGTGCACGAAGCATGTGCACGAAGAGGTGATCGCGTGTGAAGTGCATGCCCAAAGAGAACCGGTAGTAAAGCCAGTTAGAACCCACCACTGGAGTCAACCTATTCTCCAAAGCACCTGAGGGCAATGGGTGGAAACTAATCAAGGAGAGAAGCATCCTATAACTTAAGGAGAAATTTCCTGACAGTGAGAACAATTAATCAGTGGAACAGCTTGTCTTTCGAAGCTGCGGGTGCTCCAACATTGGAAGTGTGGAAGAAGAGATTGCACAACCATTTGTCTGATAATATAGGCAAGGGGGTTCAAACTCAAGGCCCACGGGCCAGATTTGGCCCAAGGGGGGCTTAGATCTGGCCCACAGGACCACCCTGGAAACAGCAAAGGACCGGCTGCGTGCCCCCCCCGGTCCATTTTCATTGGCAGAGAGCTATCAAAACAAATTAAAAACAGAACAAAAGGAGAAATGTTTCCCCTTTTGCATTTGAGCATGCAAGAAGGCAGTGGTGGGTTTCAAATATTTTTACTATCGGTTCTGTGGGTGTGGCATGCCTTGATGGGTGTGGCTTGGTGAGCGTGGCAGGGGAAGGATACTGTAAAATCTCCATTCCCACCCCACTCCAGGGGAAGGATACTGCAAAATCCCCATTTCCTCCCGATCAGCTGGGACTTGGTTGGCAGAGAATAGATGGGGGCGGGGCCAGCCAGAATTTTTACTACCGGTTCCATGAACTACTCAAAATTTCCGCTACTGATTCTCCAGAACTGGTCAGAATCTGCTGAAACCCACCTCTGCAAGAAGGGACAGGAAAGGAGAAAGACAAAGAAAAAGAAGAAAAGATGGGAAGAGAGCAAGGAAGGAAAAATCAGGAAAGGGGGAAGGAAGAAGTAAGGAGAATGAAGAGGGAAGGAAAAAAAGAAAAGGAAGGAAGGAAGGAAGGAAAGAAGGAATATTATAATGAGAGTGAGGGAGGGTCTTGGGGAAGTTTTTCCTTAGCACTTGGCCTCCAAAGGTGGCCACCGACACGAGTGATATCAAGATGGCCATGCCCACCTTGACAACATCCTGGCCAGGGGTGGGTTCTAAATTATTTTACTACCGGTTCTGTGGGTGTGGCTTATTTTGTGGGCGTGGCTTGATGGTCATGTGACAATTCTTTAGGATTTAGCAGGTATAGGGTCTCCTGTTTGAGCAGTGGTGGACTAGAAGACCTTCAAGATCCCTTCCAACTCTGTTATTGTGTTAGTCTTCTTTGAGCATGGGTTAGAGGTCTGAGCCCTTAACGTTCAGCAAAAATATAAATCCCTGCTTTCTTATAAGATATGAGGAACTGGAGGAAAAACAACAGGTAAATCCTGAGAATCTTCTGGGATATGATCAATTCTCTAGAATTTATGGGTAAATGCATAAGAAAGGCTAACCGTGATATTAGATGTACGTTATTAAGAAAGTGAGCATAGATATGCTTTTATATGCAAATGCTATGTTTTTAGTTCAGAATCACAGTGATAATAGAGTTATGCAATTGGAGAGAACCTTCAATGCAACCTTGCCAACTTCCTGTTTAACGCTGGATTTGCTAGGACATCTTTAACAATCTAACTTCTGTTTGAAGATGTCCAACAAAGAAGAATTCACCACTTCACAGAGCAGCCTGTTTCATTGTCTGGCAGCTCAGACAGTTGTGAAGTTTTCTTTTGATGTTTAGCTTGAATCACTTGCCTTTTACAATTTCAACGTATTGAGTCTAATTCTGCCCCCTGGGACAACTGAAGTTAAATTAACTCCCTCTTATGTGACAACCCTTCGGATAGCTAAAGATTGCTCTTATTATAGCTGATCTCTCTTCTGTAGGCTAAATACACCCAGATACTTTAATTGTTCCTCAAAGGGGAATGGGAATTAGCAGATTGCATAGACTTGAAAATTAGTGAATCAAAGACCAACGGTAGAGCAAATGGAGTGAACAATTGTAATCTAGATAAGAATGGTGACAATAGCACTAGCACTAGCACTTAGGTACCGTATTTTTCGGAGTATAAGACGCACCTTTTTCCCCCCTAAAAAGGAATGAAAATTTAAGTGCATCTTATACACATGGCTTTTTCAACAAATTCCCTGATCTGCTGCGAGGTTTTAATTGTCTGGGGGTTTTAAATGGGTTTGTTTTAGCACTGTTTTATTGTTATGCTATTTTTATTCTGTGAGCCGCCCCGAGTCCTACAGAAGGGCGGCATATAAATTTGATAAAATAAATAAAATAAATACACCGAATGTAGCCCCTGCTCACCCACTGGCCCCCACCCTTTGGCCTCTGCCTCCCAGCAATTTACCTCCTTGCAGCAAGCAGCAAGAAGAAACCGCCCCTTTCAGCTTCAGCACAGCCTAATGAGCACAAGTTGATTGTCCCTTGGATCGGCCTCCTGACTCTCAGCTGTTTCAGGCTGCAAGGATTGCCATTGCCTATTGCTGTGAGGGCCTCTGCTGCTTGCTGCAAGGAGGTAAATTGCTGGGAGCAGATTTTTTTTTCTTGTGCTAATCAAGCTATGCTGAAAACGAAAATGAAAGTAAAGCAGACTGTTTGCTGTTTGCTGCAAGGAGGCAAAATTGCTGGGAGGCAGAGGCAGATTTCTTTTTCTTGTTTTCCTCACCAAAAAAGGTTGGTGCGTCTTATAGTCCGGACCATCTTATACTCTGAAAAATACGGTATATACCACTTCGCAGTGCTTTATAGCCCTCTCTAAGCGGTTTACAGAGTCAGCATCTTGCC
Source organism: Pantherophis guttatus (assembly GCF_059756535.1). Classification (NCBI taxonomy): domain Eukaryota; kingdom Metazoa; phylum Chordata; class Lepidosauria; order Squamata; family Colubridae; genus Pantherophis; species Pantherophis guttatus. The sequence continues at coordinate 203,931,915 of NC_142065.1, forward strand.
CCCCAACAATCTGGGTCCTCATCTTACCCACCTCAGAAGGATGGAAGGCTGAGTCAACCTTGAGCCTGGTGAGATTTGAATTGGCAAATTGCAGTTAGCCGGCAGTGAGCAGAAGTAGCCTGCAGTACTGCACTCTAACCACTGCGCCACCATGGGTCATCTGACAAGGGAGAACAAGGAGCTGAATTTGGGATATTTGGTGGAATGCTTACTCAAAAGGGGGAGATGGAAAAATGTTATACTGAACAAGTATTAGCAGAAAGAAGAAGGGGGTCAACTTATTTTCCGAAGCACCAGAAGGCAAGGTAAGAAACAATGGATAATAATAATAATAATAATAATAATAATAATAATAATAATAATAATAATAATAATAATAATAATAATAATAATAAATGGACCAGCGACATGTAATCCTAAACCTCAAAGAAGAGGAATTAATAGCAATAGAAGAGAAAGCAATTAATGGTCTGAATACATCAACAAAGAAGAGTAACATCAAGAACGATTTGCAGACTCAAAAGCAAATTGAGGAAGAAAGGGAAGAAGAGGATACTGAAATGGATGAAGATAAAGAACAAGGAAGCACTAAAGAACAAACACGAACAGATAGTGTTCAATTAGCTGGAAAAATAAAGCACCAAATGGAAGATGCTGAAAGAACACGTTTGCCAAAGTTGAACCAAGTGAACCGGAAAGAATTGAGAAATGTACTAAAAATGGTCAATGAGGCTGTGCAAACTATTCGAACCACTACACTAGCCGAAACAAACCAACTGATGTATGCAGCAGCCGTCATAACCACCAAAGAACTGGGGTTGAAAATACAAAAGAACCAAAGAGGCAAGAAGGGGAAGCCTAAGTGGAAAATTCAGTTAGAATTGAAGATCAAAAAAGTACGTGGAGATTTGAGCAACTTGAAGAACCTAAGGCAAGGTCAGCTAAAGAACAAGCAGGTCAAAAGCAGCCTGGAAGCAAGATACGATCTGAGGAATAAGGAGATTGCGGTAGTAATTGAAGAGCTGAAGCAGAGGGTTGTTGCCATCGCTGAAAAGGTATGAAAACCGAATAACTCAGTTCAAGGAAAACTCACAGTTCAGAGCAAATCAGCACCAGTTTTATAAGAGCTTAGAAAATGGAGATGGAGTAACAACAAATGAAAAGCCTGATAAAGAGAAAGCTCTGAAATTCTGGAAGAATTTGTGGGAAAACAACAAGAAGCACAACAGAAATGCAAAATGGATCAAACAGATTGAGGACTCTATTAAAGTGCATAAAATGGAAGACGTGAAAATAACAAAAGCAATGGTGCAAAGACAGTCAAGAAAAGTGAAGAACTGGAGTGCACCTGGACTGGATAAGCTGCATGGCTTCTGGTTAAAGCCATTTACAAGTGTGCACAAAAGATTGGCAACCCAGATGAACCAGATCCTAAAAACACCTGAAAATGATGAATGGATGACAACTGGAAGGACATTTTTGATCCAAAAAGATAAAGAAAAAGGAAAGGACCCTGGAAACTATAGGCCAATCACCTGTTTGCCAACAACATACAAGCTTCTTACTGGTATCATTGCAAACCAAATCTATGGATACTTGGAAAGAAATAACTTGCTTCCTGTAGAACAGAAAGGATGCTGCAAAAACTCAAGAGGAACAAAGGATCAATTGCTGATTGACAAGGCAATCCTAAAGAACTCAAAGAAAAGATGAAGCAACCTGTTCATGGCTTGGATATACTATAAGAAAGCATTTGATTCAGTTCCCCATAGCTGGATCAAGAAATGCCTGGAAATCTTAGGCATCAGCAGCAACATACAAAAATTCATGGAATCTTCAATGAACCTCTGGAAAATGAAATTTATGGCTAATGAAGAAGAACTGGGTGAAGTTGAAATTAAACGAGGCATTTTCCAGGGCGATTCCCTTTCACCCCTACTTTTTATACTCTCAATGCTACCACCGACAATCATTTTGAAGAAGATGAACTGTGGATACGAACTTGCAAAGAAAGGACTGAAAATCTCGCACTTGATGTACATGGATGATTTGAAGCTGTTTGGTAAAACAAAAGGTGAACTGAATTTATTAATTGAAAACACAAAAGAATTCAGCCAAGACATCGGTATGCAGTTTGGAATTGACAAATGTGCAACAATAGCAACCAAAGCAGGCAAGATCATAGAAGAGGATGGAATAGAACTAGAGAATGAAGAAATGATAAAGGCAGTAAAATCAGAAGAAGGCTACAAGTACTTGGGGATTTTAGAAGCCTCTGACTTAATGCATAATAAAGTCAAGGAATCAACTTCAGCCAAGTACATTCGGCGAATTCGTAAGATATTAATGTCCAAATTGAGTGGAGGAAACATCATAAAAGCCATAAATACCTGGGCTATACCTGTGATTAGATACTCTGCAGGAATAATTGACTGGACCCAGATGGAGTTAGACAATTTCGACAGAAAAACAAGGAAGCTTATGACAACGAATCATGCCTTGCACCCTAAAAGTGATGTTGACCGATTATATTTACCAAGAGCAGAGGGTGGTCGAGGACTCCTACAAGTAAAGCAGACTGTGGAAGAAGAAAAACACAGCTTGAATGATTACATCCAGAAAAGTGAAGAACCAATGATTAAGGAAGTAAATAAAGGAGGCCTTTTAAAGACAACTAAAACAAAAGCAGAATATAAGGAAGAAGTAATTGAGCAGCGAGCTGAAAATTGGAAACACAAAGCTCTGCATGGCCAATACTTGAAAAGTATTGAAGGCAAAGCTGACCAGAAACTAACTTGGAACTGGTTAAGATCAGGAGTACTGAAAAAAGAAACAGAAAGCTTTATTTTGGCAGCTCAAGAACAAGCCCTAGCCACAACTGCATGAAGGCAAAAATTCAACATGTTACCACCAACAGCAAATGCCGCCTCTGCAATGAGAAAGATGAGACAGTCGACCACCTGATCAGTGGATGCAGCAAAATTTCACAAACTGACTATCTACAATGCCATGACCGTGTTGCTAAGATCATTCACTGGAAATTGTGCCAGAAGTTTGGATTTGAGTACAGCAAAAACCACTGGGAACATCAGGTTGAGAAAGTTTTAGAGAATGAGAAACTCAAGATCTTGTGGGGCTTTAGGATTCAGACTGACAGGCACTTGGTCCACAACACACCTGACATAACAATAGTTGAAAAGAAAGAAGTATGGTTCATTGACATTGCAATACCTGGTGATGCACGGATTGAAGATAAGCAGCAAGAAAAAATCACAAAGTACCGGGACTTGCAAATTGAAGTTGAGAGACTGTGGAAAAAGAAATCGTGTGTTGTCCTGATTGTAATTGGAGCCCTCGGAGCAATACCCAAAGGGCTACCCCGCTATTTAGAAATTCTAAATTTGCCGGACTTGAACATTTTGACTCTACAAAGAAACCACCTTACTCGGAACAGCTTACATCCTCCGACGATACCTTAACAGTTCCTAGGTCCTTGGTTAGGACTCGAGCTGCTGAGCTATTAACCAGCCTCAAAGGCTGTGAATCTCACTAAAGATTAAATAATAATAATAATAATAATAATAATAATAATAATAATAATAATAATAATAATAATAATACCTAGGACGCTGGCAGCAACCCATATCAACCATTAGCACCAGTCAATGGTATTTGTGACACATTTTTAAATGTCCAGTTGACTGAGTTTCATTTTTAATGAATAAAAGAGAATAATAATAATAAAATAAAAATAAAAATAAAATAAACATGTAACAGTGATACCCATTGTCATCGGGGCACTTGGTACCATGTCCAAGAATTTTATAAGGTACACCAGCAAATTGCAGCTTCCTGCAATCATCATCATCATCATCATCATCATCTTTATTGTCATTGAATGTGTATACACAGTATACCCATACAACGAAATTCACTTAACACCCAAAGACCAGCTCCAACACACATAACAATCCCCAAACACACACCCACCCACCACAAATTCCCCACCCCTAAACCACCCAAACATCCACACAACAGACCAAGTAATGCTGTCCAACAGCTCACTGATGGTGCTAGAGTTGCCAGGTGTCCACTATTTGAGTGGACAGTCCGCTTTTTTCACATTATGTTCACTATTTTTTTTCACAAAATAGTGGACATTTTTTTTATTCAAAAGCTTTATGATGAAATGGTACGTAATCTAAAGCTGTACAGTCTAAGAGAATAAGGATAGGAGAATTGCGTTTTGTCTTTTTTTTTCATAAGTTAGAATGAGACAAAGATCGAATAGCCATTGAACTCGATTCTCCGAAAAAATTAATGATGAGATTAAAATAAAAATATATTATGAAATTATGTACAGTTGACATTTTTAAAATGTATTGTAGCTTGTGTCGACTGACCTAAAATGGTGTCGAGTGATGAGAGTGACAGCGGCGAGATTTCGAATTCTTTAAAATGAAAGAGAGGAGTGTGCAAATACACCAAAGACTGGGAAGCTACTTTTTCATGGATTACCAACAACGAAACCGACAGAACAAATACGACGGCCTACTGTAAATTGTTTGTAAGAAAATATATAATTTAATTGTAATTTTTTAAAAAAAATTTTACTACTTAACCCCCCCGCTTGTCCGCTATTTTTTGGAAGCAGACCTATTCAGAATGGATGGAAATGAATCAAGGAGAGAAGCAACCTGGGAACTTCCTAACAGTGAGAACAATTAACCAGTGGAACAGCTTGCCACCAGAAGTTGTGGGTGCTCCATCACTGGAGGTTTTTTAAGAAGAGACTAGACAGCCACTTGTCTCAAATCGTACAGGATCTCCTGCCTGAGCAGGGGACTGGACTAGAAGACCTCCAAGGTCCCTCCCAGTTCTCTTCTGATTGATTGATTGGAATCTGTGTTTTTGAAAAAAGCACAGGTTTCAATATGATTTAGAAACTAATGCATTTGCAGCTAAATCTGCAAATCTTCGAGACCGCCTTCTTCCGCATAGCTCCCAGCGACCGGTAAGATCCCACAGAGTTGGTCTCCTCCGGGTCCCGTCAGCTAAACAATTCCGGCTGGCGGGCCCGTGGGGGAAGGCCTTCTCTGTGGCTGCCCCAGCTCTCTGGAACCAGTTACCTCCTGACGTCCAGACCATCCCCACCCTATTGGCCTTCCAAAAAGCGGTGAAGACCTGGCTTTTCCGGCAGGCCTGGGGCCGTTGATCTCGCTCTTGCGATCTGGCGAGATCTGGCCATGAATGGCGTGAATGAATGAGTTTTTAATGTTTTTAATTTTTTTAATTTTTCAATGTTTTTTTATAATTATTTTTTAAAATGTATTGTGAGCCGCCCTGAGTCTTTGGAGAGGGGCGGCATATAAATTTAATTAATTAAATTTAATTAAATTAAATTTGGAGAAACCTGCATTCATATGAGAATCAGAGCCTGCAGCATCAGAATTGGACCAGAACATCTAACCAAGATGATTCTCAAATGGAACGCAGAGGTGTCTGTAATACAACAGAAATAAACATTTATATTTAGCCCTCCGCATACTCGACTGCTATTTTAGAAACAGTGGGGGAAAAAAAGCTGAGATCTGAGAGTGTGAAGTTTTGTTAAAATAAACTTGATTCCCTTCCTTTTCGGGAACAATTTGTACGGCTCAGAATGGAGTCTTAGGTGCACTTAGGCGCTTGGTAGATTGCTGCAGACATTTCATTGCCCAATGAAGGAACTTCGTCAGTGCACTAGGACTAGCATGGATGATGTTACCGAGCTGGGTAATAAAACGTCTGCAAACAAGCTACCAAGTTCAGAGAGCGCTAAGGGAGTTTAGGGCAACTTGCCATGGGATCATAATTGTGTGAAATCCTTGTCCGAACGAAGCTTGTTCTTCCAACTACAAAAAGAGATGTAATCTCTTGAAAAATACAGCCATTTACTTCTACCTATACATGAGTCTTTGCTTAGCTGAGGGCATAATTTCACATTACCTGGATCCATTTTCTGGCTCCGTTACATCCCTCTTTACATACCCTCTGACAAACTATTCATAATGGCCTTATACTGTCTCCATCAAGTAAGGAAGTCTGTACGTGCTATTAGTCATCTCTACTTTAAGCCAAAGTGCCCTTATCCTGTCAATGAAATGCTTATTTGTTTTGAGTGTCCATTGGGTATTTCTACGCATATTTAAAACATGATTTCTAGCCAATAATTCTTGGTAAATCAGATTTGTCAGTTCAATTTGGCAGCCCCTGTTGACCGGAACTATCTCCCAATCAGTGGTGAAATCCAACATTTTTTACTACCGGTTCTGTGGGCGTGGCTTGGTGGGTATGGCAGGGGAAGGATACTGCAAAATCCCCATTCCCTCCCCACTCCTGGGGGAAGGATATTGCAAAATCCCCATTTCCGCCCCACTCTGGGGCCAGCCAGAGGTGGTATTTGCCAGTTCACTGAACTACTCAAAATTTCCGCTACCGGTTCTCCAGAATCTGCTGGATTTCATCCCTGCTCCCAATACTGAAACATTGAATTGAAGATTGGATCCTGGTTTAAACAGAAACTTGAGAAAGTGTCCTTATACAAGAAGGACTCTGATCTCTCATTTTCACCACTCCCACATTGGAGGGAGGGATGGAGGGAGGGAGGGAGAGAGGGAGGAAGGAAGGAAGGAAGAAAGGAAGGAAGGAAGGAAGGAAGGAAGGAAGGAAGGAAGGAAGGAAGGAAAAGAAAGAGGGGCTAATGAAGGAAAGAAGGGGAGGGAAAGGAGGGAAGGGGGAAGGAAGCTTAATGGCCTCACCCAAAAGCAAGCTATAGGTCCTTTGGTTTTCATATTTTGTCAGTCAGTTAACTGGTGTTAATTGTTGTTGTTTGATATTTTAGGAGATTTTTCTAGTTGCTTGTACTGGATTTTCTTCCAATAGTAAGTGAGGAAAATAATTACTTGTTTGCATATGTGTAAGTGTTGGAATCATATTTTAAAACCTCAATCTATATAACCACTGTATACAGGCTAGGATCAAAGAAGCCAAGATGGCAATTAGACTTCCTTCCTTCCTTCCTTCCTTCCTTCCTTCCTTCCTTCCTTCCTTCCTCCCTCCCTCCCTCCCTCCCTCCCTCCCTCCCTCCCTCCCTCCCTCCCTTCCTTCCTGTTAAGTCCGGACATGAAAAGAGAGGCAGGACGATTGTAGTGAAGTAAAACAACCATTTATTGCAGGCAACAGGAAACAACAACAAACTAACTACAAACTGAGAACTGCCCTAGGCTGCAGCTCCTTTTACCAGGAGCTGTCCAGCCTGTCAGCCACTGACGCTTGTTCATTTTCCCGCCGGTGGGAAAATGAACCAATGAGTGAAGGCTGATGTAAGGCTCACTTCTACTTGCATATTCAATACCCCTCCCAATGAGTGAAGGCTGATGTAAGACTCACTTCTACATATTCAACACTTCCTTCCTTCCTTCCTTCCTTCCTTCCTTCCTTCCTTCCTTCCTTCCTTCCTTCCTTCCTTCCTCCCTCCCTCCCTCCCTCCCTCCCTCCCTTCCACACCATCAAGTCTGCCATTCCACGTGGATACCCTTGGCTCATACAAGGGAGTTATCTGTTATGGAACTTTCCCATCGTGGTTAATTTTTTGCTCCCCCTGCATGTCTGTGCAATCACACATCCCTTACTCTTTATATTAAGAAAAGACCTTTATCATGATCAGTTCTACATTTCTTGTTGCTTCTGAAATTAATCTGTTGCAATCAGCTGTAGGCTGAGGTGTTACAAAGCAACTGTCATCGTTGCATCTTGCAACGTATCTTGGCAATTAAGAAAAGCCAGATGGAAACCCTGTTCAACAGCCAAGAAATAAAGGAAAAAGAAAATGTTCAAGCAAGATAAGTTGCACAAAGATGAAATAATCCATTTAAGTACCTGTCAGTGGCAAATAAATGATGACCATGCAGCTGATCAAAAATTTTTTGCTTCTAATTTATTCAGCCCGAAATGGCAACCCACCCTATTTTATCAATTGCATATTTATCTTTAATTGGCCAGCAAGAAATAATTCTTTACAAGCTTTATGTAAAGGCGGTGAATATTAGAGTAGAATGTCACTGGAATTCCACTCTATTTTCATTTTCTTTTCACAAAAGAGGATGTAGAGTAAAATGAATTACAATAGAATGTAATGAATTGCAATGAATTCAATTTCCTTCTGGTTGCATTAGTTCATAAATAAATTGTAGGAAGTTAGCACCCACCCCTCTCCTAGGAAAATGAGAGATTTTAGGAAATATTAACAGGGCAGAATATTTCCCCTAAAAGGGAGGCAGAAACTCAGCCCCCCCCACCCTCCCACCTTTGTCAATGGGCCATTAAGGCCTGAGCCAGTCTAATCTACATAACAAAGATCTACCTCCTTCTAATAGAGCCATAATAGGAGTTGCCCAAAGTCCCTTCATTACATCATCACCCAGCAAGGCTCAACCAAGCCTAGGACATAGACAACCTACAAAGTTACCCCTGCATGGCCCCATGGGAGTCTGACAACCAATCAGAACACAAGCTCAAATTCAAAGCCCAACAGAGGGCATAAAACCCAGGCACTCTCAGCATCTCTGCCCCTTTTTTTCACCCAAGATCTCCAAGGCATGTGATCCTGTTCATCAATAAACCTTCTTTCCAAGCAACTTCCATGAATCCAGTGTCTTTTCCCCCACTTGGAACTGAACCCAGATGGACATTTCTTCCAACAAAATCTACCGGCATTTTATTTTATCTAGTATTCAGTTGGTGCAGTCTGAAAATGTAACGGGTAAAAAAGGCTTTATTCTAGCAATGGAATGTGAGACCTTCAAAATATGTTGTTCAGGCTCATCTTATAAGAATAAAAAAAAAAACATTAAAAGCCACGTTTGCTCATTATGGTGTGATAGCTGTGAGCAACTGAGAAATCGTAAGCTCTGTTTTTGAAGCAACAAGGTTGTAAATTCAGGTTTAGCCTGATTTTAATTTTTAATGAAACTGCCCTTGAGTGCAAAAAAATAAAATAAAATATGGATTTCTGGTATTTTTAGGAAGGTTTTGAAAACACTTGTCAAGCTGCTGTTGAAAAATGATACGACTGAATGATCTGATTTAAGGTTCAGCGATTTAGGTCTCCCCAAAGAGATAATTAAAGGGAGCATCTTCCAAGGTATTGGAAGGAAAGCGAAAAAGAAGAGGATAACGGCACACGAGATGGATGGACAAATTCACAGCGGCTATGACTGTACCATCCAGAGACTCGAGAAACAAGGTTAGGGGCAAATCACCATGAAGAAAATGTATCTATATGGTTGTTTGCACCTGACAGTGATTTGATCGTACATAATGCATCAAAGAGATAGTATCAGCTTGGGTTTTTTTGCTTTACTTTTCTTTAAACTAAATCTTATTTGGATGTTCTACACTGTAATGAGGATCATTAAAAGAACTTTATTTGGCTTGTAAGAATCTCCCAATTCTGAAATGCACTTTTTGGCTCTAAAAGCTGCGTTTAAAAACACACATCACAGGAAAAATCAATCTTATGGTTCAGATGTACGATTTGTTTGTTTGTTTGTTTGTTTGTTTGTCGAATACATATTAGATAATATATATAAGTATAAGCATGAATTGAATATGTAAAATGAGTACAATTAAAGGGAACATTAGGAGAGGGACGGTAGGCACGCTGGTGCTCTTATGCACGTCCCTTACACACCTCTTAGGAATGGGGTGAGGTCAACAGTAAGGGCCTGGTGTAAGGGCCTGGTGGCTCAGCAGATTGATAGCATTGTGATTAACACCAGCTGTCTGCAATTACTGTAAGTTCGAATCTCACCAGGCTCAAGGTTGACTCAGCCTTCCATCCTTTCTAAGGTAGGTAAATTGAGGACCCAGTTTGTGGGGGCAATAAGCTGACTTTGTATAAATATACAAAAGTATGAAGGCTATTGCTTAACGCATTGTAAGCCGGCCTGAGTCTCCGGAGAAGGGTGGCATATAAATCAAATTTAAAAAAAAAAACAGTAGACAGTTTTAGGTTAAAGTTTTTGGGGTTTTGGGATGAGACCACAGAGTCTGGTAGTGCATTCCAGGCATTGACAACTCTGTTACTGAAGTCATATTTTCTGCAATCGAGTTTGGAACGGTTCACTTTTAAGTTTGTATCTATTGTGTGCTCGAGTATTGTTGTGGTTGAAGCTGAAGTAGTCATTGACAAATTGACAAAGAGATTCAAAAGCTGGGGCCAGAGAGACTTAAAACTGAAATACGCACGCCGTAAGCGTCAGTGTAATGATGGCATCTAGTAATTGTAAGAAGTAGAAATCTCACGGAGATCACAAATCTTGCAAGATATTGCTAATCACACCAACGTTCTTCTGGCAGCCCTTGTGTGTGCTGTACACTGAAATCTCAAGCGATTGGGCAAGCTTATTTGGAGCATTTTAAAAAAATAATAATTTATTTCAAATGTTGGGCTCTGTGGATGCCTTTTAGCAGTACCATTATTTGGTGATTTGTGTTACCTTGAATTTCAGTCACTTTCAGTCACAAGATTTATGCTCATTTTTTCCCCCCTGCTGAAACACAAACAGGAACTTTGCACGTGGGCATTGGATGGCATAAAAATTGCCTAGAACCTGAGGTAAAAACTTCCCAATCTCAGTGGTGGGTTGTCCCCGGTTCCGACCGGTTCGCAAGAACCAGTAGTAAAACCGGTGGGAGGCTCCGCCCATTGACCCAGATGCCATCATAGGAGATCTGCGCATGCGCGGACACTATACGAACCGGTAGTAAAGGTAAGTAGAACCAGTGGTGAAATCCAATTTTTTTTACTACCAGTTCTGTGGGTGTGGCTTGGTGGGTGTGGCTTGGTGGGCATGGCAGGGGAAGGATACTGCAAAATCTCCATTCCCACCCCATTCCAGGGGAGAATACTGCAAAATCCCCATTCCCTCTCCACTCCTGGGGGAAGGATATTGCAAAATCTCCATTCCCACCCAACTCTGGGGCCAGCCAAAGGTGGTATTTGCCGGTTCTCCGAACTACTCAAAATTTATTTCATTTATTTTTATTTATTTAATTTGATTTGTATGCCGCCCTATCTCCATAGGACTCAGGGTGGCTCACAACAATTAAGAAATACAATCTCAATCCAAATAAAACCATGTTAAAAATACATATTAAACGCATATTAAAACACATTAAAAATAATCAAAACCCCATCAGTCCAGGCTGATTTCCGTTACCGGTTCTCCAGAACCTGCTGGATTTCACCCCTGAGTAGAACCCACCGCTGCCCAATGTCAACTTGCAAAGCTTTCAAGTTGCCATGAGCAGGAGGGAGGGAGAACTGAAGTGAATTCCATACATTCTTTCTGACAGCAATCAGAAGGAGGGTGTTAGGTTTCGCAGCCAGCCAAAGTGGGTAATTGGAGAATGTGATTTATGACATGGCCAGAGAGGAGGGGAGGGACAGGGTCATAGGGGAACGTAAATCTACGTAGGATCAGTCCTAACTGCATCCGAGTATTGCCGAAATGTTGCTTCTAATAAATTACTATATTTCCTTTGAAGTTTGGATCATGGCACATGAATTAATTAGGGCATCTTTCCGAAACTTGACAGACAGTTAGGACTGATCCTACGTAGATTTACGTTCCCAACTTGACACCCAATCTATATATCACCAGCCTTGCAGAATTCAGTTTGAAACTAGACTAGAATAGAATAGAATAACAGAGTTGGAAGGGATCTTGGAGGTCTTCTAGTCCAACCCCCTGCTTAGGCAGGAAACCCTACAATACTTCAGACAAATGCTTATCCAACATAAGCTAATATAGGCTATAAATAGTCTCACATGAAAAATCTTTAGTTCTTCCATGCACTGTTGAAAAGTCAAGTCCCGAATTAAGAAATGAAATTACCAGTGTGTGAATTATTTGGCGGTGAACTTAGTTTTAAATCTTAATGTCCTCCCAGCTGTAAAACGAGTCTTCTAAGCCATTTCAGTTCCTATTCTGTAAAACTCTTTAATTTGCTAGCAGGTTTTAAACAGCATAAGCCAAAAGAGAAGATTTCACATCTTCACCAATCTTAAGGGAAGCAAAGAATATCTGAAATTTTTTAAAAGCAAGATGAATTCCTGTCCATAATGGCACAAAAATAGACTTTTATTTCCCTTCATAATGGATAAAAATTAGCAGAGATGTTCCAGAAACTAATTTATTTCAATTGAACATTTTCTTGGAAATTGATAGGAATGTAAGAAGCTGCTTTATATGACATGAGACTCATTAACCATCTGGGAAGTATTATCTCTGTTGGCAGGCACCATCTTGCCAAGGGGAAGAGTCATTCTCATTCAAAAGAAAGGCCATGGTTTTTCACCTAAAATCCAAAGAGGTCTGGACCTCTTTGAGGGAATGGGTGATGTTTGAGGACTTGAAGGAGGCTGTGGTGCTCCTACTTCTCAAGAGGCTGCCTTGGACAGAGCTATGGGAGGCAACTATCATTCAGTCTCCAATCTTCCTTTTTTTTTAGGGAAGTTTATTGAGGAGGCGGAAAGACAACAATTATAGTCATTTGAACAAATCTTAATTGGAATTCAAGGTGGGATTCAGTACAGAGACAGTACCCGTTGTTTTGTTGATGACCTATAGTGGAACCGGGATGGAAGTAATACACCATCCTTGTCTTCTCTCTCTCTCTCTTCTTCCTTTCCTTCTTTTTTTCTTTCTTTCTTTTTCTTTCTTTCTTTTCTTTCTTTCTCTCTCTCTCTCTTTCTCTTTCTTTCTTTTTTCTCTTTTTCTTCCTTCCTTCCTTCCCCTCCCTTCCTCCCTTTCTCTCGCTCTTTTTCTTTCCTTCCTTCCTTCCGTCCCTCCTTCTCTTTCTTTCTTTTTCTCTTTTCCTTCCTTCCCCTCCTTCCCTCTTTCTCTTTCTTTTTCCTTCCTTCCTTCCTTCCTTTCTCTCTTTCTCTTTCTTTTTTCTCCCTTCCTCCCCTCCCTTCCTCCTTCTCCTTCTCTTTCTTTTTCTTTTTCTTCCTTCCTTCCCCTCCTTCCCTCTTACTTTCTTTCTCTCTTTTTTCCTTCCTTCCTTCCTTCCTTCCTTCCTCTTTCTCTTCCTCTTTCTCTTTTTTCCCTTCCTTCCCTCCCTCCTTCTCTTTCTTTTTCTCTTTCCCTTCCTTCCTTCCCCTCCTTCCCTCTTTCTTTCTTTCTCTCTCTTTTTCCTTCCTTCCTTCCTTTCTCTCTTTCTCTTTCTTTCTCTTTTTTCCTTCCTTCCCTCCCTCCTTCTCTTTCTTTCTTTGTCTCTTTTCCTTCCTTCCTTCCCCTCCTTCCCTCTTTCTTTCTTTCTTTCTTTCTTTCTCTCTCTTTTTCCTTCCTTCCTTCCTTCCTTCCTTCCTTCCTTCCTTCCTTCCTTCCTTCCTTCCTTCCTTCCTTCCTTCTTTCCTTTCTTCCCCTGCCCAACTTAACCAAGTGATTCTGGGCAGCTTACAATTCTAAAATTCAAAAACAATTTAAAAGAATTAAACCAATAAAAATGACCCATAGAATAAATAATTTCTCAGTGTCTTTTGACACCAGGACCCACTGTAGCCTTTTGAGTCAGCTCCATGGGTTGGTGATCGGGGGGGGGGGGGTATTTGCACAACTCCACCTGGTGCATCAGTTGTACTCTTTCCTGAACTGGACATTTCTCCAGGTAGACTGTTGTCTTAAATCACAACTACTCTTAACATCCTTCACACAGGGCTGCTCTTGAAGACCCTATGGAATCTTCAACTGAGAGAGAGGGCGGAGGGGAGGGAGAGGGAGAGAGTGTGACTGGCCCAAGATCAAAAACAGCCGAGGTGGTACAGTGGTTAGAGTGCAGTACTGCAGCTACTTCAGCTGACTGCTAGTTCAGCAGATCAAATCTCACCGGCTCAAGGTTGACTCAGCCTTCCATCCTTCCGAGGTGGGTAAAATGAGGACCCAGATTGTTGGGGGCAATATGCTATTTAGTATACTGTCTTTGGTGTAAGCCGCCCAGAGTCCTCGGAGAGTGGGCGGCATAGAAATATGACTAATAAAATAATAAATAATAAATAAACTAGTTGGCTTTGTGCCTAAGTTGAGGCTAGAAATCACACTCTCCTAGTTTCTGGCCTGGTGCCAGGTAACCACTCACTGTCAATTTCATTTTAATTAATGTTAAAATCAAAGGAATGTAAGTTGCAGGTAACAATAACTGATCCCATTGCTTTACAGTTTTTCAGTGGTTAGAATTCAGTGGTACACTCACTAGAACGTAGTACTGCAGGCTAACTCTGCCCACAGTCTGGAGTTTGATCTTGACCAATTCAAGGCTGACTAAACCTACTATCTTTCTGAGGTCAGTAAAATGAGGACCCAGATTGTTGAGGGAAAATACGCTGACTCTGTAAATCACCCAGGGTGGTATATAAATCTTAAGTGCTATTGCTAGGCAGAGGTGCAGTTGGTTGCAATTTATCACCATTTTCTCCTTAAGACTGCAACACAAAGAAGAAGAAAAAAAAAATAACCCAAAGGTTTGTTGTGATTTTAGGCTCTATAGTCCTTGCGTGATAAAGCACCACCAGCTGTCTGAGAAATACATCTCTGTGCTTTGTTTTTCCTCAAGAAAAATCTTCAATTCATGCTGAGTCACAAGCCAGTCCGTACAAATGCTAGCTAATTTTGATCTAGACGGGGTGGCCCCTGATATAAATACCATTCCCTTCATGAAGTCCATCGAGTTTGTTGGAAAGAAGAATTTAACCATCCTGGCCTTCATGGAAAAAAGGGGGATCTACACTCAGAAAAGGGAGGGAATAAATCCTTCAGCCTTTAGGCAATTTGCTCGAAGCAGATACCAAATAATGTTGCAGAATTATCCGTCCCATTTGTGGGTTGAGAATTGGGGAGAATGGATTCACTGAGTTGTAATAAGGAAGGAGAAATCCCCCCCCCAAGCATTTCTGAGGAGTGTGATTGCCCATTACCAAGAGCAACTGCATTGTAGCTTTTTCAAAATGTGTTTAATTGGAAAGGAAGGATGGTAGAATAGAAAACATATGAAGAACGGTTACAGGAATTGGGTATGTCTAGTCTAGTGAAAAGAAGGACTAGAGGTGACATTTATTTATTTATTTATTAGTTAGACTTCTATACCGCTTCACGGTTTAGAAAGCGGTTTACAAAGTTAGCATATAGCATATTGCATACTAACATATTGCATTAGCATATTGCCCCCAACAATCTGGGTCCTCTTTTTACCCACCTCGGAAGGATGGAAGGCTGAGTCAACCTTGAGCCGGTGAGATTTGATCTGCTGATCTGCTGAACTAGCAGTCAGCTGAACTAGCTGCAGTACTGCACTCTAACCACTGCGCCACCTCGGCTATTTCCAGTATTTGAGGGGCTGCCACAAAGAAGAAGGAGTCAACCTATTCTCCAAAGCACCTGAAGGCAGGACAAGAAGCAATGGATGGAAATCAATCAAGGAGAGAAGCAACCTAGAACTAAGGAGACATTTCATAACAGTGAGAACAATTACCCAGTGGAACAGCTTGCCTCCAAAAGTTGTAGGTGCTCCATCACTGGATGTTTTTAAGAAGAGATTGGACAGTAATTTGTCTGGAATAGTACAGAGTCTCATACTTGAGCAGGGGGTTGCTCAAGTATGAGACCTTCAAGATTCCTTCCAGCTTTGCTTTTCTATTAAAACTCTTTCTATTAAAAAACTGTTTAGCTTCTATAATTGAGACCCTATCACGCTTAGTCTTCTGAATACAATTGCAATGAAAAAAAATATATTTCAGGGATTTTTGAGAGGATGGTCTGATGCATGGTTCAATGAATTTTCAGGGCTACGACGACTCAAATTACACCGCATATTTAAGAAGGAAGCTATGTAACATTGACTCCTATGAAAGGTAGGCAGTATACCACTACATAAATTATAAGAAATCAAATTGCCCAACTCGTTGGCCAACAGTGAATACACCACAGCAAGGTTTCAAGTCAGGCCATAGTCAGTTTGGTTTACGAGCACAGTTTTCCATCTGTCCTCAATTACCTGTTTAGATTGTGTAAGGAGGTCTATAACTTCAACCTAGCAAACTTTAAGAGCTGGTATAGAAGGGTTGATGCAATTGTGTGTGTGTGTTTGTGTGTGTGTGTGTGTGTGTGTGTGTTGAAGAGTGTGTGTAGGTATGTGCTGGCAAAGGGCTCACAAAATATTAGAAGAAGCTCTCTTCTTTTGAAAAACGATTCCCTTCATCCATGCTATTTTCCAAACATTCTTCCTGATACATCTCCATCAATATCCCATATTTCTGTTTTCTTTGTTGATATTCTCAGAAGAAAACACAGACAGGTGATATAAAAATCAGAAAATAAAATTTTCAATAGCTGGGTCCCAGTATTGATAAAGCAATTGTTGGGGGGAAAAAAACCCTACCTTTTTATGATAGGAGCACTTGTAATAGACATAATGTTGGTGTTTTCTTTATCTGCAGAAAATGTATATGCTATTGCACTGGAGAAAATCATCCAATGCATAGAGTAAATATCGTCAGTTCTTTTATTTAGTAATATTCTGAGAAACAGCCCTTCACTCGCACCCACCCATCCTTGTTCCATAATTCTCATATTGGTCTCTCTTGTGAATCTTGAAGGTCAGGTTTGTTCCTGGAAAGGTTTGATCTGAAATGAAATTAACCTTCCGGGCGGCATCTACCCTTTGGATTGATGGAGAAAAGATTGCATCAAAGCTCAACAATTCAAGAACGGTATTCTAAGTGGTATTAAAACAAAAATAAGAATAAAAAAAAAACACTAGAGGGCGCCAAATGAAAATGCTGCAATTCAAACATACCTTAAGGAAGAGCAGATAAAATTTCAGCACCCAAATTGGGGACAGCTCCCGAGTCCCTGGCCAGCCATCAGTTGCAAACATAATTATCAACAGATCTCTTGATAATAGAACTGTAGCAGAAGATCTCACACGCCTTATCTTTCTCTCTTTGGAAAGAACATCTTTCACATCTTCTATTCTTCTATCCTTCTATCCTTCTGTTATTTTGCAAATTCAGACTGAATTCTCAGTATTCTGAACTCTCTACCTTCCAATCTTTGTTTGAATTTGCTGAACTGTCCTTAAATTCAAACTCCTTAGTTCCCCCTTCAGGCCCTGACACTCAATATGCATTAAGATAAATAAATAAATAAAAGTCACCCAATGTTGCCAACATTCTATTTATTAACTGTTTCCCTGATTGGGTTCCAGGTTCCAACAGCCCAGTTCGGATTAAAGGAAGGTGAAAGAGTTAACCTTGCCAATCTTAAGAAGGCTGGTCTAAATTAGTTCAAAGTAGTGTTGCTTGAGAAATTTATGAATAACATTTTGAATCTCTACATATAAAAGAGAGATGAAATATATACGGCATGGCCCTTCCTCAAATGAAACTCCCTACTGTGTTCAATAGAATTTATTTTCATGATTTAGCAAGGGGCAGCATTTTACTGACTTTCTCTGTCTTTGGAAGCTAAGGAGGAGCCAGCTTGGTTACCTATTTGGATGGGCATCTACTTGGAAATCCCAGAACTGTAGGCCAGAGAAAGAGATTGGAATGCATCCTGCTAAAGGACAAACAAATCACTTCTTCTATTGCTGCCCAGAAAACTACACACAAAGAAACACACAAACAACCCGGTTGTGTAATCAACCCGGTTAGAGTACAATTGCAGTTGTCCCAGTTACTAGGGAGGATACACCCCATTTTTCACAGTAGCCTCCTGAAGCCGGTGGTGGGGTCAACTTTAAGGCCAGTGCCACGTGACCCCCCAGGACCCTTGATTATTGGAGGCCATACCTACTATGAAGTACAGCGAATTCTTGATTCGAGGTGGCATAGAGGGTGCCTCCAATACTTAATTAAGTGGAAGGGTTACCCCTTGTCAGAAGCTTCCTGGGTGAAGAGCACGAACATTCAAGCTGACCGCCTTATAGCTAAATTCCATGCAGATCACCCGGAGAAGCCGGGAGGGGGTTGGACACACCCTCGGACGGGGTAAAGGTACTAAATTTGTTGTTTGTCTCATGCAGGCCTCACTGGGAGTGTGAAGGGAGAAGGGCCAGATGTCAGCGTCTCAGAACTGACATAGAAAAGGGAGGAGAAGCCTGAACTTTTGCCTGCTAAATCCCTTTGAAGATTCGGTCTCCTCGGAGATGGGGAGGGGGGAGACATTCCTGTGACCTGACGAAGAAGAAATCAGGAAAGTGACTTGGAAGATAGCCAATGAGAAGCAGAGAATTGGGTATTGGAAAGGGAGGGATTGGGGGGCAAAGGTCAGTACTGACTGCGAAAAGAGTCAGGATCAGATTGCTGTGCTCGAATAAAGAGAAAATTTCCTTAAAGATCGGCAGTTTGGAAGTTCATTTATTTTGAGATAGCATCGAAACCTGACACACACACAATCATTTCGCAGAATCAACTTTGATGTGAAAACTTAGGGTGACTTCAGTTGCTGCACCAAATTTAGCAGTGCCAGCGACAAAACTTTACAGGGGTGGGCAGGCTGAAGAATATTAATAGTACTTATGGTGTTCCTGATGTATAGTACTTATGGTGTTCCTGATGTATAGTACTTATGGTGTTCCTCGGATATGAGAGAGAGGATGGAAAATGTGACTCTGTGAACTAGTGATGTCTTGTCTTCTGTGAAATCTTCGTGCAGATAAGGAGCTGTTCACCCAGCTGCAATGAACATTCCTTAATCATACTATCCATGATTAGTGTAATCTAAATTTAGGCCAACCGCGTATCTCTTGGGATGAGCTGTGCCCTGTGTTAAATAAATAGAAAGAGTATATTTCAGATTAATATTCATGATGTTCCTTAAAATGGGGAAGGGGTTTTCTGGAGGCCAAATAGACTATTCTTTTCTGTTATATTTTCCTTCCTTCTCCTCCTTTAGAGCTACATGAGGAAGGCTCAGGACTTCCAAGAAGGAATTGGCAAAAAAAAAAAGAAAGAAAGAAAGAAAGAAAAAGAAAAAAGAAAAAGAAAAGAAAGAAAACTATTCATTGATCTCCATTAGCAGATGAGACTTTACTCCAAACAGATAAAGACCTCAACTCAGGGAAATCTACCTGCAGATTCAAATGACTGTGAGATAGAGATAGAGATGGAGATGGAGATGGAAATGGAGATGGAAATGGAGATGGAGAGGGAGAGGGAGAGGGATAGGGATAGGGATAGGGATAGGGAAAGGGGTTAGAGAGAGAGAGAGAGAGAGAGAGAGAGAGAGAGAGAGAGAGAGAGAGAGAGAGAGAGAGATGATGATGATGATGATGGATGGACAGGCAGGCAGACAGGCAGATAGACAGACAGACAGACAGATGGAATGTTGCTAATCTGTTTCAAGGTCTTTGAGCCAACACTGTCCAAAGACATTTCCACAGTCATGTGGCCAGCATGATGTCATGGAGCACTGTTACCTTCCCACCAAAGTGCTACCTATTTATTTACCCACATTTACACACTTTCAAGTTGCTAGGTTGTTTGCAGGAGCTGAGGTGAGGATGGGAACTCACCCCATCGCGTGGCACTAAGGTCTCGAACCTGGGCTGCCGGCTTTCCAGCTGACAAGCCCAGAATCTTAACCTTAAAATGACATATTCCTGTATCTTCCTCAAACACTCTTTCCTTCCCCTTTGCCAAACAGAAGCTTCCTTGTTCTATTCAGTCTTGGGAATAGAAAATTGCTGGACCTTAGTTACCCATGTGGTAACCAAGAAGTCGGCGCTTACTCTGAAATCATTACTCATGATCTGGAGACATCTTGGTGAGATTTATTGCAAAATCTGCCGCCTGCGAGGCTGCCTTGGATGGTCATTTGTAAAATTTAACCGGTTAAGAGTGGACATTGATTAATATGGGCAGGCCCCCTGGCAAATATAACTCTGCTGTCTACTGTCTGTACCATCTGCCCTGATTTCCAATCGATTTCTGAGTCTAATTCATCGTAGGGCAATCCAGATGCTTTGGACAACAACTCAAGTCGGGGTTACAGCCTCGTGGAAACTCAGGGGAGGATGCCCAGAAGTCACCAAGCTGAAATCTTTTGCTCCATCTACCAATCTTTGCAATTAACAAGATATACAGTATATTGGTCACTAGGAATCAAAAATCAACTTGAGATATATAAAAAATTTCCCTGTTCTCACCCTTCTTGGTGGTCTGTGCCTTCGTCAATCTTGGAGCCTGGGACTTTGAGGGTTCGGCTGAGTATCTGAGCTGTTCCTAGCACTGTATTTTTCTGGACAGAGAGCGTTCTGCCATCATTCCTGGGATCTGTTAGAGCCACTCTCCCACCCATGGAAAAAAATTCCAAAGCTGTTCTATTAAAAAATTGTAGATTAGCTTGAAGCTCTTCAGAATGGAGTGGAGTGGAGTGGAGTGGAGTGGAGTGGAGTGGAGTGGAGTGGAGTGGAGTGGAGTGGAGTGGAACGGAACAGAACAGAACAGAACAGAACAGAACAGAACAGAACAACAGGCATGGTGTCCTCTAAAACCAGGAAGCTAGATGAAAATACAAAATATCTTCTCTGATGGATAAATTGCCCTAAAGAACAGTCTTATACAAGGTTGTCTTCAGGAGTCAAAAAGATGACAATGCAATCAAAGTTAATAGAACAGAACAGAACAGAACAGAACAGAACAGAACAGAATAGAATAGAATAGAATAGAATAGAATAGAATAGAATAGCAGAGTTGGAAGGGACCTTGGAGGTCTTCTAGTCCAACCCCCTGCTTAGGCAGGAAACCCTACACCACTTCAGACAAATGGTTATCCAACATCTTCTTAAAAACTTCCAGTGTTGGAGCATTCACAACTTCTGAAGGCAAGTTGTGCCACTGATTAATTGTTCTCACTTTCAGGACATTTCTCCTTAGTTCTAAGTTGCTTCTCTCCTTGATTCGTTTCCACCCTAGAAGTCACAGCCCTGAGTTTTCCTACTGCCACTGGGATCATTTTGGCCTTTGTTTTCCACATCTTCTTTAGTTCCCCCTTCAGGCCCTGGTACTTCTCTAGCCTGTCATATCCCTTCTTCCAGATGTAACTGTCACTTGGCACCACCAGCCATAGCAATTTATATACCCCTCGTTAGCGCTTTACAATATTCTCTGGGTGGTTTATATTGTCAGAGTATTGCCCCCGATGATCTGGGTCCTCATTTGACCCACCTCGGAAGGATGGAAGGCTGAGTCAACCTTGAGCCAGTCAAGATTTAACTCCAGCCTGTGGAATGCAGAGTTAGCCTGCAAAAGTCTGCATTCTAACCACGGTGCCATCACAGCTCCTACATTGGTCAATACCGCTGTCTTCTAATCCTTGTCTACTACCACAATGTTTGGTAGGATATTATATATTAGGGCACAGCCTTGTAGTCTGAATTGACAATCTCTATGGAATAGTTTATATATTAACTTGTAGTTTGTATCATAGATGAGGGTGTAGGTTTATAGGCATGTATAGACATCATCATTTTTGACTCCTAGGAACCACATAGATCTACTCCATGAAATACAGACACACACACAGGAACGTGTGTGTGTGTGTGTGTGTGTGTGTGTGTGTGTGTCAGCCCTGGAGGCCATCTTTTTCTTTGGATCTTCAGGGCTGCCACACTTAGTGCTGTGGGAAAGGGGAGGGGTTGCATGGAGTTGGTAGAGTTAATTAGCCATAACAACATTCTTTTCTCTGAGAGTCAAGGACATTCAGCCTGCACCTGGAGAGACATGGCTGGGAGGCATCTCCAGTTGGGACGGTGGATTGATTGGACCATGTGATGGACATGTGGGTGCAGGGGGAAAGGACTTAGACTTTCCTTTGGGTGAGAAAAACCTGGGAGCTTTCAGATTCGGGTTTTTCCCAGATGTGCCAATATGACCTGTCCAATAAAATGGATCTTTGAGGAATTGCCTGCCTCGGAGTCTTACTTGGTTGAAAGTGTTACCTGGAACCCTGACATTGTGATTAATTATATTAATTAATATTTATTTATTTATTTATTTATTTATTTATTTATTTATTTATTTATTTATTTATTTATTATTTCATGGAGAAAATCTATCTATAATATTTCTAGCCCAAGAGAGCCAATGCACAAAAGGTGGGAACAGCTGATTCCCACAATACCTTGAACCTTAACAACAAAAACTCACAATTCTTGACTACACATGATGGCTAGTTTACGGCAATGGTTTGGTTTCACATAATATGTTGAATACAATTTCCCCAACTCAAACTTCAATCTAGGCCAGCATGTTGATGAACCCAGCTGCTCTTTAGCAGACCAAGGTTAGGCAGGTGGATAATCGCTTCCCAACAATCCAGTACGAAAGTGTATTAAACGACAGACTCCCTCTCAACCAGGGATGAAATGCTCCCGGATCGGATCGGACCAGATCGCCCGATCCGGTAGCGATTTTTCCCTGTGGTTCAGCAATCAGGTAGCGATCGCTGCCCGGGTGTCATTACTTCCTGGTTTTAACCAGGAAGTAATGTTTTTGAATCTTCTGCACATGCGCAGAAGGTGTGGGCACGCATGTGACTTCCGGCGCGTGCGCTTCCAAACCGGTAAGGAAGGTAAGTAAGTTTCACCCCTGCTCTCAACACTGTGGTGCATAATAAATGGCTATGCAGCAGGGGTGAAATGTAAAATTTATTACTAACAGTTCTGTGGGCGTGGCTTGGTGGGGGGGGTAATGTGACTGGGTGGGCGTGGCCAACTTTTTTTTTTTTTAACTTTTCAAAGCATTTTCTCTAATGCTTTGAAAAGCCTCTCTGCCGATCAGGCAACTCAGCTGGGATCGTCAGAGAGGCTTTTTAAAAAATGCCGCTCTGATGATCAGGCAACTCAGCTGGGATCGCCAGAGACTTTTCAAAGCATTTTTTTAACCACCTCTTTGGCCAAGAGGTTGCTAAAAAAAAAAAAAATGCTTTGAAAAGCCTCTGACGATCCCAGCTGAGCCGCGTGATCATCAGAGGCTTTTTTTTTTTACTTTTAAAAGCATTTTTTCGTCGGAAGAGGTTGTAGAAAAAATGCTTTTAAAAGTAAAAAAAAAAAGCCTCTGATGATTGTGCAGCTTAGCTGGGCATGGGGGGGGGGGCAGGGATTTTTGCTACCGGTTCTTCGAACCACCCACCGTCATTGCTACCGGATCAGGTGATCCGGTCCGAACAGGGAGCATTTCACCCCTGCTATGCAGCCTTTGGCACAACTTCCAAAGCACCAGACTGAGGAAGTCCGATCTATGGCCATTAGCTTATCCACTCTTGTGACTGGTCATTGGACAACTGACCATCACTGACCACCTTTATGGACCACAAGGGAAGATAAATACAGATTGCTCATACATCACGAGAAAGAGGATGTTGAGGCAGTATCACGATAACCTGAAAAAGAGTGGCCTCATTTGTGAGTGCTTTTTCCAAAAGGCAACCGGACTTCCTTGATTTTTTTTTTGTTTCTTTGAAAATGTTTCACTTCATCATCCATTCTTCAGTTCAGCTTCTTGGATGAGAAGCAAGACATTTTCAAAGGAAAAGCAAACAAACAAACAAGAAAGTCCAGTTGCCTTTTGGAAAAGCAGCTTTGGGAGAACCATGACCTGGATGATTGAGACTCTCCATAGATCTTCATTGATGAATTGAGCTAGTTCCTCTTTTCATCCTTTGGTGACACTAGATACACTAACTACATCCACATGGCATAGGATGGGATGGGATGGGATCAGTGGTGAAATCCAATTTTTTTTTACTACCGGTTCTGTGGGCGTGGCTTGGTGGGTGTGACTTGGTGGACATGGCAGGGGAAGGATACTGCAAAATCCCCATTCCCTCCACACTCCTGGAGGAAAGATATTGCAAAATCTCTGTTCCCACCCCAGTCTGGGACCAGCCAAACTGCTGGTTCTCCAAACTACTCAAAATTTCCGCTACCGGTTCTCCAGAACCTGTCAGAACCTTCTGGATTTCATCCCTGGATGGGATGGCATGAGATGGGATGGAATAGGATAGAGTAGAGTAGAGTAGATTAGGGTAGGGTAGGGTAGGGTAGGGTAGGGGAGGGGAGGGGAGGGCAGGGTAGGGAAGGGGAGGGGAGGGTAGGGAAGGGTAGGGTAGGGTAGGGTAGGGTAGGGTAGGGAAGGGTACGTTAGGGTATGGTAGGGAAGGGTAGGGTAGGGTAGGGAAGGGTAGGGAAGGGTAGGGTAGGGTAGGGCAGGGCAGGGCAGGGCAGGGCAGGGCAGGGTAGGGTAGGGTAGGGAAGGGTAGGGTAGAGTAGAGTAGGATAGGATAGGATAGGATAGGATAGGATAGGATAGGATAGGATAGGATAGGATAGGATAGGATAGGATAGGATAGGATAGGAATAGGAATAGGAATAGGAACATAAATAAAAATAAAAATAGAAAAGGAGGAAGGGACCTTGGAGGTCTTCTAGTCCAGCCCCCTGCTCCAGCAGGACACTCTATACCAGTGGTTCTCAACCTTCCTAATGCCGCGACCCTTTAATACAGTTCCTCATGTTGTGGTGACCCCCCAACCATAAAATTATTCCTAAAACCATTGAAAATGTGTTTTCCGATGGTCTTAGGCGACCTCTGTGAAAGGGTCATTCGATCCCCAAAGGGGTCGCGACCCACAGGTTGAGAACCACTGCTCTATACCATTTCAGAGAACTGGCTGTCCAGTCTCTTCTTAAAAACTTCCCATTTTTAAGCACCCACAAATTTTGAAAGCCATCTGCTCCACTGGTTAATTGTCCTCACTCTTAGGAAGTGTCGCCTTAATTCCAGGTTGCTTCTCTCTTTAATTAGTTTCCATCCATTGTTTCTTGTCCTGCCCTCTGGTGCTTTGGAGAATAATGTCACCCCTTCTTCTTTGTGGCAGCCCCTCAAATACTGGAATACTGCTATCATGTCCCTCACCCCAGGCCTTTTTTTCTCTAGACTAGCCAAGCCCAAATCCTGCAACCGTTCTTCATATGTTTTAGTCTCCAAGCCTTTGATCATCTTAGTTGCTCATCCTAGAAGAGGCTTTTCTTTCTTCATACAATTGTTGAAGAATTCCTTGTTGGCCCCGCCAGGCCTGTCCAACACATGGCCCACAAAACAATCTTGCATAATTTGTGCAGAAAGCCAATAAATTCACCGACACCACTGCCTTCCCCAGACGACCTCCAGGCCTCACTGCCACCACCCCTACCTTCACTCGTGTCCCCACTCTGCTACCCACCAAACAGGTGACGGATGTGCTCAGTCTTAATCTGCAGCCTACAAAGATTTTGAATTTTTAATTTAAAATCTTTAATTATTGAGTCTGTCATCTGCACCTCTGTAACTGTCTGGTTTGGTTCTGCAACCCAACAAGACAGACACAGACTTCAACAGATAATTAGAACTGCAGAAAAAGCAATGGCTACCAACCTGCCTTGCACTGAGGACCTGTATACTGCACAAGTCAAAAAGAGGGCTGTGAAAATATCTACAGACCCCTCGCATCCTGGACATAAATTGTTTCAACTCCTACCCTCAAAACGGCACTATAGAGCACTGCACACCAGAACAACTAGACACAAGGACAGTTTTTTCCCCGAACGCCATCACTCTGCTAAACAAATAATTCCCTCAACACTGTCAAAGTAGTTATTAAGTCTGCATTACTATTAATCTTCTCATCGTTCCTATCACCCATCTCCTTCCACTTATGACTGAATGACTGTAACCTTCTTGCTGGTATCCTTACGATTTATATTGACTGTTTCCCAATATGATTCGATTGCTTATTTGTTCCCTGTGACTATCATTAAGTGTTGTACCTTATGATTCTTGATGAACGTATCTTTTCTTTTATGTACAGAGAGCATATGCACCAAAGACAAATTCCTTGTGTGCCCCAGCTCAGTAGAATCACATCCACTCGATTCTGGGCTTTTTTCCTTTCTAGCAGCCAGCAAGCTCTTCCAGAGTTTGCAAATACGAATGTTCTTTCGTTCCAACCTGGAAATAGGTTTCTTAGCCAATTCCTGATAGAGATTACTGATTTCTGTTTTCCACTTATTTCCCATCCCATCACCAAGTTTCCCTGAGTGACAAACAAATGAAAGCAGGTTAAAAAAAAAAAAAAACACCAGAAATCTAGTCAAATCACAATCCGATCACAGCATTGCTCTAAAAACCCAGCAGCGGAACAGAGCAGAGATAAAACTCATCCAACCAAAGAGCAAAGTGACTGAGAGCTGTATGTTCCCTGGGCTCAAGACACAATGTGGCTGCAATAAACTAGGAAGATTAAAATGTTTCAGGACTTTTAAGCCAATTTTAGAGAGCATTTTAAAAAGCTTGGGCCGGGGAAGAAAAAACACAAGGGAGGGCGTGACATGTCGTGCAGTGTTAGAAGGCACTTTCTAAAACAGGGGTCTCCAACCTTGGCAACTTTAATACCTGTGGACTTCAATTCCCAGCAAAGCTGGCTGAAGGATTCTGGGAGTTGAAGTCCACAAGTCTTAAAGTTGCCAAGGTTGGAGATCCCTGTTCTAAAAAATCTTCCCTTGCAGCTCACTTGGACTGCATTAATCTCTCCTATTGACAGAGTTCACCCCGCCAACAGAAGTGCATATGATCAAGGCTATAGTTTTTCCAGTTGCAATGTAAGGCTGTGGAAGTTGGACCATAAGGAAGGATGAGTGCCAAAGAATTGAGGCCTTTGCATTCTGGTGCTGGAGAAAACTCCTGCAAGTCCCTTGGACTGCAAGATGATCCAATCGGTCAGTCCTAGAGGAGATCAACCCTGATTGTTCTTTAGAAGACCAGGTCCTGAAGATGAAACTTAAATACTTTGGCCACCTAATGAGAAGGAAGGACTCACTGGAGAAGAGCCTCATGCTGGGAACGATTGAGGGCAAAAGAAGAAGGGGACGACAGAGAACGAGGTGGCTGGATGGAGTCACTGAAGCAGTAGGCGTGAGCTTAAATGGACTCCAGGGGATGGTAGAGGACAGGAAGGCTCGGATGGACGTTGTCCATGGGATTGCAATGGGTCGGACACGACTTCGCAACTAACAACATTGACAGAGTTGTCACACGGTTGTCTCTCTCTCTGTGTGTGTGTGTGTGTGTACACAGTTATCTTTGTATACCTCCAAAATTTTGTCCAGAGGGTGTGAGACCTTACCAAAGCCAGCACGTGCCCATCATGTAACACTGGATGTCACTCACTGATGAAACTAATTGAAGACTCCGGCTAAAGACTTAGTTTTGAGGTCCAGCAAAAGAGCCTTTTCTGCCCTGGCTCCCAACCTCTGGAACATCGTGCCCCTCCCCCCAAGGTGAGATTTGCACCCATCTTTTGGCCTTCCAAAAGGGCCCAAAAGCCAGGTTCTGACAACTGAAGGTGGTTAATGAACAGAGGTAAAATCCCCCACCCATCCTTTCCTCATGTGTATTTGGCTCTTTTCCTTGCCACCTTTGATCATTTTTAAGTCAGTTTTAATATTAATATTATCCTAATGTTTTCTTGCATGGCTTTTTATTTGGCTGTAAGTGTAGGAGAAAGAGTGGCAATATCTGGGGATGGAGTTAAAAGAAGGATCAGCCTAGAATCCCTACGCAGCATCAAGCTGAGTCCCCTTGTGGCTATGTAGGGATTCTAGGCTTATCCCTCTTTTAACTCCACCCTCAGATATTGCCACTCTCCTACGCTTACAACCGAATAAAAGCCACAAAAAAAACGTTAAAATAATAGTAATAACTAAAATTTAATATTAATATTAAAACAGACTTAAAAAGGACTACATAGGGATTCTAAGCGGATCTATTTTTTAATTCCATCCCCCCCCCCCAGGTTCCTTCACTTCTTCTCCTACAGTAAGCCACCTAGAGTTGTCTCTAAGCAAAATGGCGGAGGGGAGCATACAAATTTAAGAAATAAATGAAGATTTTAGACCTGTCAAGCATCTGTATCCATGTTTTTTTTCCCAGCTCACAAACTTCTAGGTCAGTGATGGCAAACCTATGGCACACGTGCCACAGGTGGCACACGTAGCCATATTGGTGGGCACGCAAGCTCAGCTCTGGCGTGCATGTGCATGCTGGCCAGCTGATTTTCAGGCCTTCTGGGCCCACCAGAAGTAGGGAAACATGCTGTTTCCTGCCTCCAGAGGGCCTCGGGGTGGGGTGGGGGGGTGGGGAAGGCCCATTTTTCTTTCTCCCCAGGCTCAAGAGCCTTTCTAGGTGGGACCAGAAGTTGGCAAATGGGCCATTTCTTGCCTCCAGAGGGCCTCCGGGAGTGGTGGGGAAGGCTGTTTTTGCCCTCCCCAGACTCCTAGAAAGGCTCTGGAGCCTGGGGAGAGAGAAAAACAAGCCTACTGGGCCACTAGACCATTGCGTGCCAGGAGCGGGCGGAGCGGTGTGTGTGTGTCACACACGCATGCACGGGGGCGGGACATATAGAATTTTGGGTGTGGGCACATGCACACGCAACCCTCCCCCCCTGCGCTCCCCTTGCTCCTGGCAGGCGATGGCAAAAAGGTTAGCCATCACTGTTCTAAGTGGTTAATGAGCCAGCTGAAAAAGTTGGGAACCTTGCTGCTAAAAGAATCCATGTATTTCCCAAGTCACAAAGTGTATACATTTTGTGTAAGGAAAGTGTAAGGAATTCTTACCACTTCACCATCAAATACACTAGGACAGTGTTTAATGACTTGCTAAGCTGAGTTACTCAATTCATCTCTTCTTCTGGGTTTGTAACATCATATGTTAAGCCATAAATTAAGTAGGTCAAGTGGGCTTGCATAACAGACTAAACCACAATAAAATAAAATATCCACACTTTAAACTAACCCAGCTTACCCTATTATGCAATAGGTGCGTGCAAAACTCAGAAGTTTCAAGGGCAGAATATTCTGTTCTTTTCCAGAACATTCTGTTTTCCTCCTGCTCTAGTTTGCCCCGGGAGAAACTTCTTTTCTGGAAGGAATTGTTTTGGAATAGGAAATAAATCTGAAATGATAGCTTTCCCCTTCCTTATAAAATGCACCTGTTAAATCATTTACTGACCCATTGAAAGATTGTGTGTGGATGCCATTAATATGTGTCAGTCCGACCTTTAACCCTCCTGGCCAAACCAACTTCTAAGCTAGTTTAGAGCTTTCTTATATTTGGACCGGATATTGTTGCAGCAAATTATATTGAATTCTGTCACAAGATGGTAACCTGTAGGAAGTTTTCAATCTGAGTATTCGTTCTTTCCTGGAATAAGCATCTGCATAAAATAAACAGCTAAATCGATAAACAAATTCACCATGCCTTCTGGAAGACAAATTTTTAATAATTGCATTGTTTTAGTTCCCAGTCCTTTTTTTTTTTTTAGTTCCCAGAAACCAAACCACAAAGTCTCAGCGTAATTTATCTCTGAATTACCAATTTACCAAATAAATGGCTGAACGATGGTCTACCTATTTCCCCCGAAATGAATCACAACTGAGAATCAGACCACCAGCCAAACTGGTTGTACTGAGCTCTATTTGATTCATATTAAATAGGGTTTCAGAGCTTTTGCAATAGGAACCTGAACAACAACAGAACAACGCTGAATTCAACTAGCCTGATTTAACGGACAGATGAGAATTGATATAATCCCGAAGGCCTCAGCCACAGATTTAGCAGATATCTTGGGCCACCTGACTACATTCAAGCTGTCATTTGATAAACATCAGAACTAAACAGCTGGGATACTGATGGGAAAGTCCTACGGATACGACAGATAAATACGCACAAGTTTGAACTTGCACAACATCTCACTCCAAATAATAATAATAATAATAATAATAATAATAATAATAATAATAATAATAATAATAATAACAACAACAACAACAACAACAACAACAACAACAACAACAGAAAAAAATCATGAAATATCGCGACCTGGCCATCGAAACTACACAGCTATGGATGAAACATGTAAGAGTGAGACCCATTGTCATTGGGGCACTTGGTACCATGTCCAAGAATTTTATAAGATACATCAACAAATTGCAGCTTCCTGCAATAACACCAGCAGAACTGCAAAAAACTACACTTTTTGGAACATCGTACATCTTAAGAAGGTACTTGGTTGATACCTAGGATGCTGGCAGCAACCCGTATCAATGATTAGCACCGGTCAATGGTATTTGTGATGCATTTTTGAATGTTCAGTTGACTGAGTTTCATGTTTAATGAATAAAGTAAATAACAACAACAACAACTGGCCAGTGATCCCAGCTAACAAAACACAGCAGCCAGCCAACAAAAATTGGGAAGTATAAGAAGATTGTTATAAAGGCAGAAATCCTATATCCCAACTTGTCCCAGCCTGGGACATTCTAAATGTGTTCAAGTCCCATAATGCCTAATCTTAGCCCCAGCAAAACAACATGGGTGTTGAAATACCAGACAGTTAGAGGGGAACTGACAAACACATGGCAGCGCTTGGGGAAGAGTCCTGACTAGGTGGCTCAAGTGGCTAAGACACTGAGCTTGTCGATCAGAAAGATCGGCAGTTCGGTGGTTCGAATCCCTAGTACAGGCCTCCTGCGTGAGCAGGGGGTTGGACTAGATGACTTCCAAGGTCCCTTCCAACTCTGTTCTTTTGAATTGAACGAGGATGACTTTACTTCTCATGTTCTGCTTGTCATATATATATATGTGTGTGTGTGTGTGTGTGTATGTGTATGTATATGTATATATATAAAGCTACTCTCAAAACAGCTTTTCTTCCGCTTGATGAACTCTGCTGAATAATTGATCAAATACTACAGAGACCCAATGCAGCATTGAATGAGAACTCAGAGGAGAGGGAATTATGTGACATTATCCGGGGACACCAAAACAATCTCCCTTCATTCTAAAAGTCGGGATCTGTACACACTCGGATGCGATTAGCAGATCCCCTTCCTGGCCTTGGTGGCATTGAAGACTATTTTGAGGGGGGGGGAAGCATAGGGTTGACTCAGAGACCCACTGCATCTGGGTGCCCAGATTAAAGCAGCTTCATTTGGTGTAGGAATACTGTGCTCTAGCTGGGAATCTACAGGATATTTCTCCGCAATGATCTGGCAACCCAGAAGCAAGGAAGCCCAACTTGGGATGACCTTGTGTAAATTTTCTTTGGCCGTCCGTAAAAGAAGACCGGGACGCCAATATGTTTTGTGGCTTCGCCCTCCGTTCTGATGCTCCCTGTCGTGGCTGGACTTCAACTCCCATGAGAGCGGGAAAGGATCAACTTAGGATAAATGAGACTTGGGAAGGAGACTATCCTAAAAAGTCTCTTTCCCTTTGAGTAAGTAGCGCTACTAACCCCACTTGCTTTTGTAAAGGGTGCTGTGTTCAGGAGCCACCATCCTGAAAATGCAAAGAGCATCCCTGTTGTGTTTGGCAAAAGGACCTCTTCCTCTCTCTACCATAACTGCAGACAAAGATCTCAGAGTCCTACACATCTTAGGCAGGAGATGCCACATTGTGTCCTGGTTAGGTTTGCTCTAGCAACGATGTGCCACTGCTTCCAACTATTAACCCTGATTAAGAGGTGAACCAACTTGCCCAGTTTGGGGGGAGGGAGGGGCGAGAAAGAAGAAGAATCCATAAGAAATACCTGATTGATGGAAATCACCACCTGTCTAGGGATGAAGGTCTGCATGATGAGCTGCAGGAGGGAGGTAACTAAGCCAGCCAAAATAGCCCAGGTGAGGGGCAGAGGGAGCATGCTGTAGGTAGCAAAGAGAGTGAAGAGCACGTAGCCAATGCCGTCGCCGAGGAGACCACAACCCAAGCCCGCAGCCAAGATTTGGGTGGCCATTGCCACCCAGGTGACCACACCGCTGTACTGCAGGTAGGTGTAAGAGGTCGTGTCCTTCCTGACCACCACTAAGGCACAGATGACCACTTCGATGCCCGTGAAGAAGCCCAGCAGAATGCCCTTGAGGGGGTCCATGGGGGCCGAGGCCAAAGTCAGGTGGAGCAACAGGAGAGTCAGCTTGGTGAGCACATCCAAGATGTTCACCACCACTTCCGACTTCCGCCTCTGGCCCAGGAAGTAGCGTTGGTAGAGGCGCTCCAAGTCCCGAGACTTGAAGGAGTTGCGTAAAGTGGGGAAGATCACACCCCGGTAAGTGTAGCCCCAGTTCAGGAAGAAATCGGAGTTGCTGGGAGCACAATCCAGGTGCAGGAAGCCCAGATCGCCACTGCTGCTGCTGCGCTCGGGGAAGACTTTGGTGCCCCCGTTGTTGTGGCCACTGAGGCTCTTGCCCGCGGACTGACGCCGGGAAGGGTGGCTGTGGTTGGGGCAGCAGGACTCTTCGGAACCGAGGGCTTTGCCAGTGCAGTGTTCTTGGATGAAACGCTGCTCGGTGATGTGGCGCACGGCGGTCTGCCACAGCAGGCGTTGGGAGCGGGCACCGCCGCTAGGGGGCGTCTGGTTGATGGTGTACAACTCATCGCTGTCGCTCAAACAACGTACCTCGGACAGCTCCATCGTTGGGTGGGAGGTCGGAGCAGGAGGAGGAGGAAGGTCCCGTCACATTGAAAGGCAGCTGGGTTCTTTTTTTCCCGTCCCCCCCCCACCTCTTTGGCAGGGGGATCAAAGGTCAGTCAGCGGCCGGCAGAAGACAGGGTCCTCCCCATGCCTTCGTTGGCACTGGATATACCTTGGTAGCAAGGCGGGCCTTCGCCAACTGCATCCCCTCCGGCTTCCAGGTCAGCTGGGCAGGATGAAGAGTAGGGCAGGAAGGCTGGTTAAGTGGAATCGAAGCCACAGGCCCCCAAGTCCCGGCTGGTAGCTTCCATGGAGCCCTACACCCAAAGCAAAGGAAAGCCACAAACACCTGGGCGCCTTTGAGATGGTGGGGAGGGGCAGATCCCCAAAGAAGCCAGTTCGGAAGCTCCCATCCTACATTCTTGAGCCACCACCACCGCTTCCCCAACACCCTCCTTGTTTTTCTTGGCAGCCTTCCAAGTTTCAGGCAGGAGGCTTCCCCATCCTTTGAAGTTCCTGAAGTTCCTTGCAAGCCTTAGACGGAATCCAAGGAAAAGAGAAAGCGCAATCCCCCAGACAGGCGGTGGAAGAGTATTTTTTTTGTTGTTATAAACCCACGCGGGGGGAGATTAAAGGGAGCGCAGCGCAACTTTTCCAGGGCTGGAAGTTTAGAAGGACAGGTGAGCCGGCGGCGATCTCCGAGGCTATACAGGCGCAGCTGGGAAGGTTGAAGGCGGCCGTAACTGCGGGAGATCTCGGCCGTTGTCCGAGCGGCTGCTGAAAAGCGGCGGCATCGGTCCAGCAAGGGGAAAGGAGGGAAGGACGGACTGGACGGGCGGCGACTGGAGGAAAGCCAACGGAGCCCGGAACGAGGATCGGCGCCTTTCCAGCCACGGGAGCGGGCGAAGCAGCTTCAAGGCAGGCGGCCCAACAACGACGAGGCTTGACTCTCTCAGGGCCGGATCATCATCACCATCATCACCGGACGGGCGTCCCGACAGCCCTGCCGCGATCGCCGCCCTCCAAGGCTGCAGCGGTACCAGACGGGCAGGAAACGAGGACTTTTCCTTTTCTTGCGGGAGATCTTGAAGCGAGGCATGGCCCGGAGGGTGGTCGGGGGGTGGGTGGGTGGGTGGGTGGGTGAAAGGCAGAGTCGAAGTGGGGAGGGAGGGGGGGTTTGGATGGATCCACTCTGGGCTACTCGGCCGTTTGCTCCGCAGCCGGAGAGCCACCACCGGCGGCTGCGGCGGCGGCGGGATGCATCACTGGCTTCTGCAACCCGCCGCCCGCCGTCCTCTCGGCGCTCCCACGCCGCGGGTGGACCAGCCGGCTCCCCCGGTCACGCGCGCCACAGCCGCCACGCAAGCTTCCTTTTCTCCCCCCACCAGATGCCGGGCTGCCTTTTCCACGGAGGGGGAAAGCCTCGGACGCAAAGACCGACCGACCGACCGACCGACCGACGGACGGACGGTCGGGACGGGCCCCGAAACCGAGGCAGCTTCGTCGCCGGAACACTTGCCTCTCCTGGGGCAGGACTTTGCCGAAACGAGCCCACCCCCCCCTCCTTTTTTTTTGCCCGCTCGTTAAAGTTGCTGCGCGCTCCGGGCTCCGCGTCTGCCGGCCGAGCTCGGCTTGCTTGCTTCCTTGCTTCGGTTCCTGCAGCCCGGAACGAACGGCCGAATTGGTCGAAATCCGAGCCCGGCGAAAGGGACGATTCGGCCGGGCTTCTCCTCGCCCCAGCCGCCTCTTTCGCTCGGGAAGGGCAGAACCCAGCGCGGTCAGCTGATGGCCCGGTGACGTCAGGCTCTCGGCTCCCCTGGGCGCCCACTTAAAGAAGTACCAGCCTCCTTCTCTCCCCCCCTCCCCTCCCCTCCCCTCCCCTCTTCTCTCCCCCCTCCCCTCCCCTCTTCTCCCCTCCCCTCCCCTCCCCTCCCCTCCCCTCTTCTCTCCCCCCTCCCCTCCCCTCTTCTCCCCTCCCCTCTTCTCCCCTCCCCTCCCCTCTTCTCTCCCCCCTCTTCCCTCCCCTCTTCTCTCCCCCCTCCCCTCCCCTCTTCTCTCCCCCCCTCCCCTCCCCTCTTCTCCCCTCCCCCAGCGAAGAAGCGACGGCTTGCCCGCGGGGGTCCCTTCACACCTGCCCCATCGCCCGCGCCCCACACCTGCTTGCTGGCCAAAAAAAAAAAAAAAAAAAAACCTCCGGCTCCGAGGATCTACCCCCCCCCCCCACGCCAGGAGTTTGCCCGAACGCGCAGATGCGCAAACTTGGTCTCTTGGCTTTTGGGGAAGCTGCAGAAGGGACGTTTGTGGAGTTTTAGTGGGCAGGAGGAGGATTTAAAAAAAAAGAAGAAGAACAAAAAAAGTCGATCCGAGTTGGAACCGGTTCAGCTCAAGGCAGAGAGAGAAGAGAGGAGAGGAGAGAGGAGGGAGGGAGGGGGGTGAGAGAGAGAGGTGGGGAAAGAGACAGAGGGGGATGAGAGAGAGAGGGCGGGAGAGGGGGGAGAGAGAGAGGAGAGTGGAGAGAAGAGGGAGGGACGGAGGGGGGTGAGGGGGAGAGAGGGGTGGAGGGGGAAGAGAGAGAGTGGGAGGGAGGGAGGGACGGAGGTGGGTGAGAGAGAGAGGGGGAAGAGATAGGGGGGGTGAGAGAGAGGGGGAGACGGGGAGAGAGAGAGGGGGGAGACAGAGGGGGGAGAGAGAGAGGAGAGTGGAGAGAAGAGGGAGGGACGGAGGGGGGTGAGGGGGAGAGAGGGGTGGAGGGGGAAGAGAGAGAGTGGGAGGGAGGGAGGGACGGAGGTGGGTGAGAGAGAGAGGGGGAAGAGATAGGGGGGGTGAGAGAGAGGGGGAGACGGGGAGAGAGAGAGGGGGGAGACAGAGGGGGGAGAGAGAGAGGAGAGTGGAGAGAAGAGGGAGGGACGGAGGGGGGTGAGGGGGAGAGAGGGGTGGAGGGGGAAGAGAGAGAGTGGGAGGGAGGGAGGGACGGAGGTGGGTGAGAGAGAGAGGGGGAAGAGATAGGGGGGGTGAGAGAGAGGGGGAGACGGGGAGAGAGAGAGGGGGGAGACAGAGGGGGGAGAGAGAGAGGAGAGTGGAGAGAAGAGGGAGGGACGGAGGGGGGTGAGGGGGAGAGAGGGGTGGAGGGGGAAGAGAGAGAGTGGGAGGGAGGGAGGGACGGAGGTGGGTGAGAGAGAGAGGGGGAAGAGATAGGGGGGGTGAGAGAGAGGGGGAGACGGGGAGAGAGAGAGGGGGGAGACAGAGGGGGGAGAGAGAGAGGAGAGTGGAGAGAAGAGGGAGGGACGGAGGGGGGTGAGGGGGAGAGAGGGGTGGAGGGGGAAGAGAGAGAGTGGGAGGGAGGGAGGGACGGAGGTGGGTGAGAGAGAGAGGGGGAAGAGATAGGGGGGTGAGAGAGAGGGGGAGACGGGGAGAGAGAGAGGGGGGAGACAGAGGGGGGTGAGAGAGAGAGGGGGGTGAGAGGGGGTGAGAGAGGAGTGGAGAGAAGAGGGAGGGACAGAGGGACAGAAGGGGGTGAGGGGGAGAGAGAGAGGGAGAGATGGGGGTGAGAGGGAGAGGAGAGAAGAAGGAGGGAGGGATGCAGGGGGTGAGAGAGAGGAAGGAAAGGAAGGAAGGAAGGAAGAAGAAAGAAAGAAAAGAAGAAAGAAAGAAAGAAAGAAAGAAAGAAAGAAAGAAAGAAAGAAAGAAAGAAAGAAAGAAAGAAAGAAAGAAAGAAAGAACTGGGTATGTTTAAGCCCTGAGTAAATTGACCATATTTACTTGGTCTGGTACCTGAAGTTGAGTTGACATAAAAGATGACCAACATCTCAATCATACTAGAGGACTAGAAGTCGAGCCTTAAATTATAGTGAAGCCGATTCTGAGTGAGTAGAAGATTCTTCACAACAGGATGATATCAATTTTCCAGAGATGGTGGGCCTTCCTTGGTTTGGAGCAGGCCATGCATGCATGCATGCATTCATCCATCCATCCATCCACTTATTACACAAAGAAAACAGCAATAGCACTTGGATTTATAAAGTAGTTTTACCCAGTTTGGGATAATTTATCCAGGTTTGGAAAACACTGGATTAAGGCATCGGGCTAAAAACCAGGAGACCGTGAGTTAAGAAGGCTTTAGGGACTAGTCCAGGCAGTCTTCAGGAGTCAACAATGACTCAAGGGCACAAGGAAGGGAAGGGAAGGGGAAGGGGAAGGGGAAGGGGAAGGGAAAGGAAAGGAAAGGAAAGGAAAGGAAAGGAAAGGAAAGGAAAGGAAAGGAAAGGAAAGGAAAGGAAAGGAAAGGAAAGGAAAGAAGGAAAGGAAAGAAGGAGGAAAGGAAAGGAATGAAAAGAGGGGAGGGAAGGGAGAAGGAAAGAAATGGGGATGAGAAGAGGGAAGGGAAGGGAGAAGGGGAGAAGGGAAGGGAAGGAGGGAAGGGAGGCGCTCAGGAGAGAATTCGATTGGAAGTAGGAGTCATTAAGGATCCTAATTACAGAGTTCCAAACTCTGCCTCTAGAAATCTCTTCTCACTTGTCCTCTCTCGTTGGAAAGCGAAAGACAGTCCAGCCTGGTTGAGAGAGCAAAGGGAAGGATTGGACAGTTGCTTAATGCAGGGAGAAGCTGCTGCAGATCCTCCTCACTGCAGAAGGAAGGAGACACCAGCTGACCGAAATTCTGCTCCCCACTGCAGAAAGATGGAACTTGGAGAGGAAAAGTGTAAAGATCAAGCACTGCAAAGATGGAGCATCCCTAATGCTCTATTCTTTGCCTTTCATGAGGGGTGGGAAGAGATTGATTGGGAGGGAGGGAGGAAGAAAGAAGGAAGATGGGATGGAGGAAGGAAGGAAGGAAGATAGGATGGGATGAAGGAAGGAAGGAAGGAAGATAGGATGGGATGGAGGAAGGAAGGAATGAAGGAAGGAAGGATGGATGAGATGGGATGGGGTGGGATGGAGGAAGGAAGGAACGAAGGAAAGAAGATAGGATGGGATGGTGGAAGGAAGGAAGGAAGATAGGATGGGATGGAGGAAGGAAGGAACGAAGGAAGGAAGAAAGGAAGGAAGATAGGATGGGATGGGATGGAAGAAGGAAGGAAGAAAGGAAGGAAGGAAGGAAGATAGTATGGGATGGGATGGAGGGAGGAAGGAAGGAAGGAAGGAAGGAAGGAAGATAGGATGGGATGGGATGGGATGGAGGAAGGAAGGAACGAAGGAAGGAAGATAGGATGGGATGGTGGAAGGAAGGAAGGAAGGAAGGAAGGAAGGAAGGAAGATAGGATGGGATGGGATGGGATGGGATGGAGGAAGGAAGGAACGAAGGAAGGAAGGAAGATAGGATGGGATGGAGGAAGGAAGGAAGGAAGATAGGATGGGATGAAGGAAGGAAGGAAGGAAGGAAGGAACCTCAGAGGTCTTCTAGTCCAACCCCTTGCTCAAGGCAGGAGAACTTATACTATTGTGGTCAAATGGTTATCCATCTGGTTTTAAAAACCTCCAATAATGGAATACACAGAACTCTGGGAGGCAAGCTGTTCTCACCATCAGGAAATTTCTCCTTACTTCTACTGTAGGATCTCTCTTTCACAAGCTTCCACCCATTACTTCTTGTCCTGCCCTCTGTGCAGGACAGGGAAAGGAGGAATCAAGGACTGGGTTTTTTAGGAGTTCATTTACTTTTCCATCTTCAAACTTTTCCAGAAAAGGTGTTAGGTAGTCTCTTTAGGTGGGCCATTTAGGTTAACTGCCAACAGAATGGAAGAGATTTGACCTCCCTTTCCTCCTATAATATGCTACACTCACCCTCCAAATATCCTGAGGGTCTCTCAGCCCGGGATTTATCAGGCCTGACTCTGCTTTGCCTTTTGAGATCTGCTTGGCTAAGGGATTTACAAACCTGTTCAGATTAACAGAGTTGGAAGGGACCTTGTAGGTCATCTAGTCCAACCCCCAACCCAAGCAGGAAACCCTACACGATCTCTGACAAATGGCAGTCCAGTCTCTTCTTGAAAGCTTCCAGTGATGAAGCTCCCACAACTTCCGAAGGCAACTTCTGTTCCATGGGTTGATTGCTCTCACTGTCAGAAATTTTCTCCTTATTTCTAAGTTGAATCT
This sequence comes from Pantherophis guttatus, assembly GCF_059756535.1. Classification (NCBI taxonomy): domain Eukaryota; kingdom Metazoa; phylum Chordata; class Lepidosauria; order Squamata; family Colubridae; genus Pantherophis; species Pantherophis guttatus. Next base: position 203,970,613 of record NC_142065.1, read on the forward strand.
CTCCTTGTTCAGTTTCCATCTGTTATTCCTTGTCTGGCCTTCAGGTGCCTTGGAAAATAGCTTGACCCCTTCCTCTCTGTGGTAGCCCTTCAAATATTGGAAGACTGCTATCATAACAGGACAGAACAGAACAGAACAGAATTCTTTATTGGCCAAATGTGATTGGACACATAAGGAATTTGTCTTCGGTGCACAAGCTCTCAGTGTACATAAAAGATATAAGTGATAAATCATGCTCATACTCATCATAAATGTATTCATCATGAATCATAAGACACAACACTTAGTGATAGTCATAGGACTACTAAATAAGCAATCAACATAAATCATACTAGGAAACTAAATAAAACAATATAAATCATAAAGATACAAGCAACAAGGTTATAGTCTTAAGTAGGAGGATGGGAGGAATAATAGTAATACAGTCTTAGTAAATAGTTTGACAGCGTTGAGGGAATTAGTTGTTAAGCAGAGTGATGGCATTCAGAAAAAACAGTCCTTGTGTCTAGTTGTTCTGGTGTGCAGTGCTCTATAGCATCGTTTTGAGGGTAGGAGTTGAAACGATTTATGTCCAGGATGTGAGAGGTCTGTAGTTATTTTCACAGCCCTCTTTTTGACTGGTGCAGTTTACAGGTCCTCAATGGAAGGCAGGTTGGTAGCCATTGTTTTTTTCTCCAGTTCTAATTATCTATGGAAGCCTGTGTCTGTCTTGTTTTTTTTTTATTATTATTATTTATTTTTATATGCCGCCCTTCTCCAGGGACTCAGGGTGGCTTACAATGCATTAAGCAATAGCCTTCATACTTTTGTATATTTTATACAAAGTCAGTTTATTGCCCCCACAAACCGGGTCCTCATTTTACCCACCTTAGAAAGGATGGAAGGCTGAGTTGACCTTGAGCCTGGTGAGAATTGAACTCACAGTCATTGCAGGCAGCTGGATGTTAAATGCTGCCTTGTTGGGTTGCAGAGCCAAACCAGACAGTTATAAAGATGCAGAAGAGAGACTCAATAATTCCTCTTTAGAAGTTGTATCAGCAGCTCCTTCAGCAGCCTGAGCTTTCTGAGTTGGTGCAGAAAGAACGTTATTTGTTGCGCTTTTGGGAAGGAAGAGTTGGAAGCACCTCTTTAGACCTTTGCTGGCAACTTCTAGGTGAGATGATTGGCATGCAAGTCAAACAAACAAATCTGCTGTCTAGGAGAAGGACCCAAATTTCAGCATCCACACAAGCTAGCAGTCTAATTGAAGTTACACAGCAAAATGGAACATACTCATCATCTCTCTGGGTAATGATACTACTACTGAACCGTTCTTACTATTGGTTGAAAGTTGCCACCCTCGTAGTTGGCTTTCTCTGTGTCTCTTCCAGATACTCTGGATCTTTTTTAAAAGTACGGTGTCCCATTTTTTTTTAAAATTTGATTTATATGCCGCCCTTCTCTGGAGACTCAGGGCGGCTTACAATGCGTGAAGCAATAGCCTTCATATTTTTGTATATTTATACAAAGTCAGCTTATTGCCCCCACAAACTGGGTCCTCATTTCACCTACCTTAGAAAGGATGGAAGGCTGAGTCAACCTTGAGCCTTGGAGAGATTCGAACCTGCAGTAATTGCAGGCAGCTGTGTTAATAACAGGGTGCGTAGACCACTGTACTATCAAGGCTCGATTGAAATTATTTTCCCCCTAATTTGGAAATTACACTTCTGGTGATGTAGCCTAATTGCATTTAAAAAAAAAAAAAAAAAAGGTCATACCACCAAAATACAGATATTTGGGGGAGGGGCACATTTATTTGATTTAAATATCTAATTTGAACGAGGTTTGATCGAGTCTCTGGGACAAATCGGGAAATCAATTTCAGTTGCTGAGTTGAACAAAATGTTTTCAAAAGGTTTCTGATTTATCGGCAGATGCAAGAACTGTTTTTTTTTTTTTTTTTAAGGAAACCAATTCAGAGAACCAGTTCAAACCAATCAGATAATTCAGTTTGGATGGCTGGACAGAATTGGATTGATTTCTCAAACTGAATCAATAGGATAAATATAGACTGGGATATAAATAGAGGTAGAAGCAGAGATATGTATCACTTTGGATGTTATGAACAACAAAAGAAGACATGATAGATGTTTATGAAATTTACAGACATGTGCAAAATGCCAATTTTGGGATGTTTGTGGAGAAAATATATATAGGGATGTTTTTCTTCCTGTCTCATAAAAGAAAGAATCATTACATCAAGCTAGGGATTAGAGTGTGGGAAAGATTCAAGGCAGACAAAAGGAATATTTCTATGCATGTAACAGGGATTTTGTTGCATTAGGTTAAAATAGATCTGCTCTAAAAAGAGAAGATTTACCACATCCTATATGGGTAGTCCTTGAATTACAGCAACAATTGAGACTTGAATTACAGTTAGGAAGCAAGCGCTTGTTAAGTCAGTTGTGCCCAATTTTACAATCCTTTTTGCCATGGTTATTAAACAAGTCACAATTGTTAACAGATTAACAGAGTTGGAAGAGACCTGGTAGGTCATCTAGTCCAACCCCCTGCTCAAGCAGGAGACCCTACACCATTTCTGAAAGATGGCAGTCCAGTGTCTTCTTAAAAGCTTCCAGTGATGAAGCTCCCACAACTTCTGAAAGCAACTTCTGTACCATGGGTTGATTGCTCTCACTGTCAGGAAGTTTCTCCTTATTTCCAGGTTGAATCTCTCCTTGTTCAGTTTCCATCCATTATTCCTTGTCTGGCCTTCAAGTGCTTTGGAAAATAGCTTGACCCCCCTCCTCTCTGTGGCAGCCCCTCAAATATTGGAAGACGGCTATCGTATCTCCTGCTAGTCCTTCTCTTCACTAGACTAGCAATTCCCAGTTCCTGCAACTGTTCATCATATGTTTTAGCCTCCAGTCCCTGCCATGTTCTTGAGTTCATCGAAGCCTGGCACTCCACAAGCAATTCCATCAACAGACATATTGACCTACAACCAGCCTATGAGCCCCTTGGAATCCAAATCAACCAATAGCCAACTATAGACAGCTCCAACCCTCACCCAGTCCTTGCAACTCCCCCCCACACCAGCAGTTCTCCTCCCAATGACCCTGACCTGATGTAACCTCCTTATCCCAAAAACTCATCACAGGACTCACTGATGACTCACGCCTGACCTATCACAAGACTCCTCACTTGACACACCCACACCCAAAGCCCTTATAAACAGAAGAACACCGACACTGACATCCCCTAAACTCTGCTAAAGATGTTACCCAGCCTTGTAACGAAATGTTCGGAAACAAACCCACGAGCTCAGAGAATGAACCTTCACCCTCATCCTACATCCGAGCTACAGATATTCGCCACTGTTGCAGAACAAGAGCAAAGTTGGTGAGAGAAGAGAATCGCACCCACAGCACGATCACATTTGAAAAGTAGCTAAGTCTGAATGTGGGCTTCAGTAAAAGAAATGCAGAAGTATCCTCCAATGTATCCATGGGGAAGACAGAGGTGGGCAGTGGCTCAGAATGTTGCTGACACTTGCATTCTAAACTCCTTTAGTCTCTCTTGCTCACATGATTATTACGAAAGGTTTGGAGAGAATTCCAGAAGATTCTCTCTCCCTCTCCCTCTCCCTCTCTTTTATGCACGCACAACAGAGATGGTATTCAGCCGGTTCGGATCGGTTCAGGTGAACAGGTAGCAGAGATCACGGGTGGGCCCGCTCACCTGCCCCAGTGCTATGGTGTCCTATTTAGGCACGTTTTTGAGGCTGGGTGCATGTGTGAAAGGTGCGCATGTGCGCTCAAAAGCCCGATTGGGCTTATTATCAAGGGATGTCTTATTTTGGGGGAAACAGAGTAGTTTTCCCAGTAGTAATGTACAGCTATGAGAGTTGGACCCTAAGGAAAGCTGAGCACCGAAGAATGGATGCTTTCAAATTGTGGGGTTGGACAAGAGTCTTCAAAATGCCCTTGGACTGCAAGGAGAACTGATCAGCAGCTGAACAACAATACATTTATTTCATTTATTAAGTTTATGCAGCCACCCGTCTCCCTGGCATGTGACTCTGGATGGCATACCCAGTTAAGACACTATTAAAAACACACGCTCGAGCACGCAAACACATGTGCCTTTGCAAAAGGCACATTCCTCTCCTTGAGCGGATGATTTCCATTAAGTACTCCGTTCAGGAGTTTATTCTGTTGGCACACAATTTCAGCAATTGTTTTCAAACAGAAGGAGGGAAAAGGAAAGCTGTCAGCCGAGAAACAGCCATTGTTTTCACCTGTATTGGGCTAAATATTGCATGCAGAGAATGTACTTGGAGCGATTAAATCCCAGATACTCTGTGTACAAAGATTGCTAAGGATAATTTATCCTCTTGTCGAGGATACTTCGAGATTAAGAGAGAAAAATTGGGCAATGCTTTTCTAATGCTGCATGCTTTTACTGTGTGTTTGCCTCTCAGTCTTTCTCTCTCTCTCTCAGTCAGTGGTGGGTTGGTCCCGGTTCAGCCCGGTTCGGCCGAGCCGGTAGCGTTGACAATGTGACATCACTGAACCGGTTCTCTGTGACTGGAAGCTGGGCCCTCCCACCTGCCCCCGCTTTATTCCTACCTTTATTTCTTGGTTTTTAGCCCAGCTGATAGGCGTGGCAGAGTGGATTGCCGCACCTCAGCTGGCCAGAAACCTAATGCGCTTGCGTGGAGCGCAAGATTGGCGCGCAAAGTGCATGCGCAAAGAGAACCGGTAGTAACACCGGTTGGAACCCACCACTGCTCTCAGTGTGTGTGTGTGTGTGTGTGTGTGTGGTGTTTGTACAACTGAAAACTAGAAAGGGAAAGAAAGGAAGTCGATCAATGTTTCCCAACCTTGGCCGCTTAAAGATTTATGGATTTCAACTTCTGGGAGTTGAAGTCCTTACATCTTCAAGCAACCAAGGTTGAGAAACAGTGAAGTAGAACATTTTTTTCCCCCAATCTTAATGTTTCTGGCTTGGATACCGTATTTCTACTTGGGTGCGATTTTTGTGATGTATCATAAGTATTTCTGCTTGGTCGTTATGACAGATTGTTCGAATGACAGTTGTTCATTCTTCACTTCCCCGAATGGCAGAGTTTCAAAGGAGCTGCATTGCCACTAACCTTTTTGGGATTCATATTTGGAACCAACCAGTGGTGGGATTCAACCGGTGTAACAACTGGTTCGCTGAACGCACGCTTCACTCGCACACGCACCAAAGCCGCGCTCCGCACGCAGTGTGTTTGAAAACAGCTCTAAAATTTACCTTCTACTGCAGCCCCGGTGAGTAAAACAGCTGAGGCATGGCAATCTGCTCTGCCATGCCTATCAGCTGGGCTTCAAACAAAGGAAATATAGGTCGGTATAGTGCAGGGGCAGGCAGCTGGGTGGGCCCAGCTGATCATCGGAGTGAACCGTTTCGCTCTCAGCTGATCATCGGATCTACCGGTTCGCCTGAACCTGTCCGAACCGGCTGAATCCCACCCCTGGAACCAACTCAATTGTTAAACAACAATAACATAAGACAAAGTCTGACCTGTAAGGATGAATGCCTTGGCCAGGATTCTGCCAGGAAACCCATCCAATGAGAGTCTTTCCACCAGTGTATGTTCCTCACATTCGCTTTTCCGTAATATACTTCCCTGCAACATGATGGTTGAATTGAAATGGATTTTCAGTTGGCAAAGGTGCTGGCCTAGAAACTAGGAGTCTGTGAGTTCTAGTCCCACTTTAGGCATGAAAACCAGCTGAGTTACTTCGGGCCAGTCACCAGGAGATTTGAGAGTTCTTGTCCTACATTAAGCATGAAAGCTAACTGGCTGACTTTGGGCCAATCACCAGGAGACAGAGAGTTCTAGTCCTGCCTTAGGCATGAAGTGGAGTGTTTTTGGGCCACTCATTTTCAGTTGATGTAGGTGTTGACTTAGAAACTAGGAATCTCTGAATTCTAATCCCACCTTAGGCATTAAAACCCGCTGGATGACTTTGGGCCAGTCACCAGGAGACAGAGAGTTCTAGTCCCACATTAAGGCATGAAAGCTGACTGGGTGACTTTGAGTCAATTATCAGGAGACCAAGAGTTGTAGTCCTGCCTTAGGCATGAAAGCCAGGGAGTGACTTTGGGCCAGCCATTCTCTTTCAGCCCAACCCACCTCAGAGAACTATTATGAGGAAAATAAGAGGAAGAAGAACTATTATGGTATGCACCTTCTCCACCTTGAATTCTTTCTAAAGTAATAAAAGCAGAATACAAATCAAATCAATAAATAAAATTTCAACCTGTTGAGCTCCCACCCGAAATTTAGAGAGGAACAAAGTTTGTTCTCTCAGAAAAACCAGCTCCATCATCATGGAATGTAAGGATACTCATATTATCTCCAAATTTGGAGTTGATATTTTGTTGTTGTTGTTGTTGTTGTTGTTGTTGTTGTTGTATCTTTAACTGCCAGAGATTGAAAAAAATCATGCCTTTGAGGGGAAGTTTACCTCTGGCTCCATAGCTACGATGCATGTTCTGATCCAGCTCCCCAAATAATGACAAACCCTCTGTAGTTGAAGCAATGATTCTTTTATTAGGAGCACCAGCAGCCATGGCAAAGAGTTTCTCTTTCACCTCAGGCTAACAAGTCTGCCCAGCAGGAGGTGAATAGTTGTCTGCCAAACCTATTCAACTCCGCCCCCTGCCTTTTATCCCCAGAGCTAGGGTGGGGCTTCGCTAGCAGCGGTAGCTCTTCCTTCCCAAGGATCAGCCCATAGATTTCCACTGCTCTCCTCTCCTCTGCCTTCTGCACATCTGTGCGTCAGGCACTGGACCCAGCTGTTCCTCCTCTTCCTCATCAGCCACCTCCAGACCTGGGGGCTGTTGACTCTCCATCTGAGGGCTGACGGACAGCCCAGGCTCCGCCTCTGTCTCTCTCTGTCTCTGCCAGCTCCATTCCCCCTTCCTCCTCAGAGCTCTCAGGTTGCCTTGATGCTGATCCTGACTCTCAGGCCTCCTCCTCCTCCTCTGATTCGGCTGCTGGAGGGGCCGGCAGCCGACAGGCCACACCAATGCACAGGAGAAAGCTTGTCGGCCTTCTTTGAGAGTTTAAGTCCAGATGACCAACCTGAGGATTGCTCTGATTAACGCATTTAAAACAATGGGGCTGTAATTGTTCCGGAGAGCTCCCCGATGCCTCTAAAACCAGTCTTAACCAACCCACTTCAGTCTTTGATGGAAAGTAGCCATCTTTCCTCCTGGCCATGGCATTTCATGCTGGGATGTAGGAGGTGAGCTGAAATACACAAGTGGGAAGTTGCATCATTACGATTTGCAGTGGGCAAATAATAGTTTCACAGAATAGGATTCTGGAACGAGAGTGAGGTACTGATTAATAGCAGCAGGACTCCTCCAGGGCCAGATTGAACATTTCGGCTGCTCGCAAAACTTTTTGCTTTCCAAATCGTTCCCAATCACCCTTCTCCCTCAACTCCCCCCCCCACACACACACACCAAAAAAATAAATAAGGAAAACCAGCAGAGCAATTGTGAAAGAGAGCGCAAGAGACGTAGTGGCCTTCCGCTTCACAAAAGCGACACGAGTGGCAGACTTCCTTAGCTCTTTTGTTCAGCGTTGATTGTGTTGCGCTCCTGTTTTTGCACAGAAGAAAATGTCTTTATTTCTGCTTAAACTTCCTATGTTTAGTCAGAGGATACGGACCTGGGGTTCAACATCTTTTGTCAATGAATTCTTAAAAGAATTGCGGTAACCTAACTTGCCGTCTCTGTAGCTTTTGATCGTGAGAGAGACAATATCCAGTTTGGTCAACAGCAAGCTATAACATGACTATAATATGAACATCTATGCTATTGGGATTCTGGGGCACCATACTACGGTGATTTTATCATGCTTTTACCATAGTTTAATTTAATTTAATTTACCCTAATCCTAATTTAGGGATGCGGTGGCTCAGTGGCTAAAACACTGAGCTTATCGATCGAAAGGTCGGCAGTTCAGCGGTTCGAATCCCTAGTGCCGCGTAACGGGGTGAGCTCCCGTGACTTGTCCCAGCTTCTGCCAACCTAGCAGTTCGAAAGCACATAAAAAATGCAAGTAGAAAAATAGGAAGGTAACAGCGTTCTGTGCGCCTTTGGCGTTTAGTCATGCCGGCCACATGACCACGGAGACGTCTTCGGACAGCGCTGGCTCTTCGGCTTTGAAACGGAGATGAGCACCGCCCCCTAGAGTCAGGAATGACTAGCACATATGTGCGAGGGGAACCTTTACCTTTACCCTCATTTAACAATTTATCTTGTTTTGCCCTAATTTAACAATTTATCTTGTCTGTTTGCATGTGTAATATATTTTATTAGGGTTGTATATCAGTGATTGCATGACCTCTGTAGAGGCCATATGCTGAATGAATGAATGAATGAATGAATGAATGAATGAATGAAACAAACAAACAAACAAACAAACAAACAAACAAACAAATAAATGGAGGAAAATAGCACTTAAACGGGCTAATAAGGAAACCCATGACAATTCCTTCATTCTCCCAGGTATATGCCCACTAACAGAAGTTAACCCAATAAATCAGGGGCACAAAGTCTTAGAGCAATGCAGGTGGTCCTTGTTTAGTGACCTCTTCATTTGACAGCCATTTACAGTTCATTTATTTGTTGTAAAGCAAAGGAAAACAGAAATCAGATCATAAGCATAGTTGTGCTTATGTGATTTAGCAATTGCTTTGCTTAAGGCCCAAGTTGCTGGTTTGCAATTGGTCATTAAAGAAGGAACACCTGTAAAGATACAGTTTCCCATCCACTCTGAGCATTCCCTTCAGCACATCAAGGGCTACCCTTCAAATCTAGATTGGGCTGATGGGAGAAGGCATTTAAAACCCAAAAGATTCATTTTGGCCTTGATGTCTCTAATTTCCCCAAATATATATGCCCCAACAGCCACAAAAAAGGATTCTGGTAGACCCCAGTTTTTATATCTCTGTCGTAAGTAATACTAGTAATAGGATAAAATGATTGTGTAGAGTTTATGATGGCAGCTGCAGGCTTTTAACCTCAGTGCCAGAGCTACCAACTTCCTTCCTTGAAATCTGAAGACCAAGCGAAGACACGGCTCTCAATCAATTGCAGGCCAATTGTCATTTACCTTCTCTGTTATGAGGGCCTTTTTCCTTCCTTCCTTCCTTCCTTCCTTCCTTCCTTCCTTCCTTCCTTCCTTCCTTCCTTCCTTCCTTCCTTCCTTCCTTCCTTCCTTCCTTCCTTCCCTCCTTCCCTCCCTCCCTCCATTCCTTACCAACATTAATATCTGAAAAGATCTTATGTATTTGCTGATACCATCTAACCTCTTTCTCATATGGGAAATCATTGTCTTTTCTCCTCTATTTCTTTATGTCTTTCCGTCCTATTGTCTGCCCATCTGTCTACCTGAATCAGCATGTCTAGATGAAACATGGGAAGGCATGGTTAACATTTAAATCACTCAGAATTGCTGAGAGTTGGGTGGCATATAAATTTAATAAGTTGATATTATGGTTGGTCGCACAGTCAGCCAGATGTTTAGATGGGATTTGGCATTTTTAGCCACCTACTGTGTCCTTCGTAAGGGCTTGGGATAGACAGAAGTTGTTTCGATGGTATTAAAACTATAGTCTTGGGATATAAGCTGTTTCAAGTGGAGCTGCCTTTTGCAATTGACTGGTGGCAAATTTGTCAATGACGATAGTGTTCAAGTAGTGCTCCAGATGTTTTGGGATTGCAAGATGATGATGATGATGATGATGATGATGATGATGATGATGCAAGGAATCAAACCATCTTTTTATTAATTAGTTAAAATGAGTAGTAAATAGCTTCTATTCCCTTTAGAACGTATCTATAAACTGTCAATCCTTGCCTTCCTAGACAACTAAATATATATATTCATAGACTTGTCTCAGACTGAAGAGGGTTTTCCTGGGCTAAACCTTGGAGTTGGCATCTGACCTCCCCCTTCCCAACTCCCTTTCTCCTCAATTTCCTCACACCCAAAAATGTTGTGATTGACAATTCTAAAACCCAATCATTGCAATCTGTTAGAAATCAGTACTGCAGGCAACTTCTACTGACTGCTGGCTGCCTGCAATTTGGCAGATCGAATCTCACCAGGCTCAAGATTGACTCAGCCGCTCATCCTTCCGAGGTGGGTAAAATGAGGACCCAGATTGTTGGTGGCAATAGGCTGACTCTGTAAACCACTTAGAGAGGCTCTAAAGCAATATGAAGTGGTAGATAAGTCTAAATGCTATTGCTATTGCTATTACATCACCCTTCCCCAATCTGCTGCTTGTAGATCTGTTTAAATTGACCAACAGTAATGCAAAGAATACAATCATGTTGTATATAAGACTGAAGAATATAACGGTATATTGCAGAGGAGTACCTGTCCAGGTGTGCATATTAGGAAAATACGTGCAGAAATGCACTAATTGCCTTTAAATCAGTGAAGATTTTCTTCTTCCAGGTTTGCAAGAAAGGCCGACAAAAATTAATCTCTCTTAACGAGTAGGAGCCAGATGCTGCCCTTTTGCGAGGTCTGAAGTATAACTTCCTAAATTATTTACAAAGCATGCAGTGCCCTGTGGCATGTGTTTAATCTGAAAAAAAGAGAAATTAAGGCTAGAGCTAAAGGCTTAATTTTGAAATATCTACTGGCAGTTGGAAGGTGGAGTAAACTCCGTTTTGCTCCACAGAGGGAAGGCCTAATAGAATAGAATAGAAAGTGCCAAGAAACAGATTTCTGTTTAACTTTGGGATTTATTGGATAGTGGAACAGTGATGTCAGAGGAGGAAATGAACTCATTTTAAGCAACATTTATGTATGTCTATGGAGATTCTCAGTCACTCAGGTCATGGATGTCCCAAAGGTGATTTTTTTTCAAGAGGCAACTGGACTTTTTGGTTTTTCTTTTGAAGACGTTTCGCTTCTCATCCAAGAAGCTTCTTCAGCTCTGACTGGATGATGGGGAATGGATGGATTTATACTCCTTGCAGACAGCTGGTCATTTGCATTTTTTTAGTGAGCCATTGAGGTCACCTGGACCTTATCTGTGTCCTCAGGGTCACCTGTACTGTGCAAATGAGTGTGGAGCCTTCTTGGAACTGATGAAAAGACTGTGTTGCAAACTGGAGATAGACCTCTCTTTCATGAGAGGTCAAAGAGGCCATCTATGTCAAAATTGAACAGCCCTCTCTCCATCTCCAATCTACAACACAATCCTTTCAACAGTTCCTAGAAGATAAACCTCCAGGTATCCTCAAAGACTCCCTAAAAGAATGCAAATGACCAGCTGTCTGCAAGGAGTATAAATCCTTCCAATTCCCCATCATGCAGTCAGAGCTGAAGAAGCTTCCTGGATGAGAAGCGAAATGTCTTCAAAGAAAAACCAGAAAGTCCAGTTGCCTCTTGAAAAAAGCACCTTTTGGGACTAGCATTTATGTAGAAGGTTGACAATCATTAAGAGATGCACCATTTGCAGCCTTGAGAGCATGATTGCCCTCCCAAAATTGCCACTGAATATGAATAGTTCTTAACTTACAACTATTTGGTTAGTGGCCGTTCAAAGTTACAATGGCACAGGGGTGGGTTCTAAATTTTTTTTACTACCGGTTCTGTGGGCGTGGCTTATTTTGTGGGCGTAGCTTGATGATCATGTGACAATTATTTAGGGTAGACCGATCTACCCATTTATTTTTTGCAGGCACTGGTCTACCCATTTATTTTTGCAGGCATTGATCTACTCATGTATTTTTGCAGGCACTGGTCTACCCATTTATTTTTGCAGGCATTGATCTACTCATGTATTTTTGCAGGCACTGGTCTACCCATTTATTTTTGCAGGCACTGGTCTACCCATTTGTTTTCTTTTACCACTGATCAGCTGTAGGGCGACCCTTTGAAGCCCCGCGGCAAGAGTTTAAACATTGTTTTTCCCTCTAGCCGATCAGCTGGGACTCAGGAGGCAGCAATAGATTGGGAGTGGGGCCAAATAAAAGGTAAGAATAACATGGGGGGTGCGGGGGGCACGGGGGGGGGCAGAATCGGTTCAGTGACATCATATCGTCACGGCTACCAGCTTGGGAGAACTGGGCTGAACCGGGAGGAACCCACCACTGCAATGGCACTGAAAAAAAGTGACTTATGACCGGGTTTTCACACTTAACAACTGTTGCAGTATCCCCAGAGTCACGTGATCAAAATCTGTAAACTTCACAGCTGGCTTCCAACAAATAAAGTCAATGAGAGACACCCGATTCATTTAATAACCATGTGATTCCCTTAACAACTGCAGTGGTTCGCTTAACAGCTATGGCAAAAAAAAGTTGCAAAATGGGGCAAATTCAACAACTGCCTTGCTTAACAACCGAAATGGGGAAGCCAGATTCACTTAGCAACTGCGTTACTAACTTAACAATTGTAATGACTCACTTAACAATGGTGGCAAGAAGGGTTGTAAAACCGGGAGGGCGGGGGGAAACTCCCTTAACCAATGGTTCACTTAGCAGCAGAAATTTTGGGCTCACTTGTGGTCGTAGCGGGAAGACTACCCGTAGCTATTAGTTAAAAGGTTACAACTTTAGTCTGGCAAGATTCTGTCTGTTAGGTGTAAGCAAATAAAGAATTGAACCTGATTGGATTTCTGTTGTGGCCCATCAGCGGCCTGTGCAGCTAGTAGCTGATTCTGACAGCGAGGAGGCTGGTGTGGTGCTGCACCAGCAGCTTGTGCAGCTGGCACTCGAGTCAGACAATGAGGAGGCTGGAGAAGATGTGGTGCCAGAGGCGGGGATTCAGCCAGGGCCTTCAGAACCTCCAGAAGCTCCCATAAGTGAAGAGGAAGAAGAGGAGGAGCCTCTTCTCGATGCACGGGCACGCAGAGCTGCCAAAAGGCAGGAGTGGTTCCTCAGGAGGAGGTCTCCTCAAGAGTAAGGCTTGGGACTAATTGGCCGCTCCCTTAGCCTATTTAAGGAAGGACAACGACTGAGGCAATTTGCAGGGAACAACTTCGTTCACTCTCCTTTGCGTCCTGATCTTAGTTCTCTGCAAATTGCTTCTGGGCTTTCTGCCAACCCTAGTAAGATTACGATTATTTATTCTTTGGATTCTTGTAGGCTGTTAAGAAAGTTAATTAACAGCCTTTATTTGAAAAAGACCGATTTAATTTAGTAAACTAAGGTTTGTACAGACTTTGTGTGTGCTGCATTTTTTGGGGTCCATAGCCGGGGCAGAACAATTTCACAGTGTCATCCTTGGCTTGGGCCTGACAGGAAGCACCTCTCACAAGTTATCAGTTGTATCTGAAGCAGAAAATCTAGATTCAGTCACAGTTTTGTTCCGTATAGCATCAACTGTCAGCCCTGGAGGTCATCTTTTCTTTTGGATCTTCAGGGCGGCCACACTTAGTGCTGTGGGAAAGTGGGAGGGGGAGGGTGTTGCATGGAGTTGGTAGAGTTCATTAGCCATAACAACATTCTTTTCTCTGAGAGTCAAGGACGTTCAGCCTGCACCTGGAGTGGCATGACTGGGAGGCATCTCCAGTTGGGATGGTGGATTGATTGGACCATGTGATGGACATGTGGGTGCAGGGGGAAGGGACTTTGACTTTCCTTTGGGTGGGGAAAACCCGGGAGTTTTCAGATTCGGGTATTCCCAGATGTGCCAATATGACATCTCTAATAAAATGGAACTTTTGAGGAATTGCTGGCCTTGGAGTCTTCATTGGTTGGGGTGGTTACTTGCAACTCTGACCTTTACCATTACCTTTATCTCTTCTCTTATGTTATATTTGTCCTACCTGGTTCTTTTTTCATGGGCTTGCCTATTTTGAGAAGCAGAATCCCCCCTGCACACTAACCTCTGTGCATGTGCAGAAGCTCATTACTGAACTGTAGGAAGTTAGCACCCACCCCTCTCCTAGAAGAATGAAATACGTATTTTAGGAAATATTAAAAAGGCAGAATATTATGTTTCCCTGGTTGAGAAATGGAGAAACATGTTTTAAAGACAAAGCAACTCCCACCTTCCTGCCTCCCCACCTTTGTTAATGGGCCAGAGGCAGAAACTCAATCCTTTGTCAAAGGATCATCTGCAACACAATAGGACCCATCTAGGACAGAAACTCACCACATGGCACTTGGGAAAGATTACATCAGCCAGCAAGGCTAGCTAAGACCCCCACCCCCTGGGAGTCGGACAACCAATCAGGATACTCTTTCAGGGCCCCAGGAAGTTCAAAGCCAGAGAGAGCATAAAACCTGGGGACTCGCTGTGTCTTGCCCCCTTTTCTGTTCAGGAACTCAAACCATGTGATCCTGTCCACCATTAAACCATCTTTCCAAGCAGTCTCCATGTTTCCAGTGCCTTTTTCCCCACTTGGAGCAGAACCCAGAAGGATATTTCTTCCAACAGAACTAAAGTAATCACCCAACAGGATGTGCCCCCCCTTCCTCCTCCCCGATGAAAAGTTGGTATTCAATTTTCTTCATCCACATGATTAAGTAACATTACCTTGAGATATACTTGGGCCAGTTTCCATGTGAACTTGGCATGGAATTCCAATTTATTTTTATTTTAACCACCAAGAAGTACACTGATGGCCTCAAGGCAATTTAGAACCTCCTATACCTCCCTCCCCTCCCTTATTTCTTTCTTGAAGAGGAACTGGGAGGGAGGAGGAATTCATACTGACATTTTCCAATTCCATTTTGGTTTTCACCTGCTTCTACAGCATAGTCTAAAGATTATTGTGGATGTGAGAATTCATACATTTTATGACATGTAAAGAATTTAAGTAGTGCTTTATGATTGAAATAGCTTTGATTTCCTTCCCTCCCTATAATAGCATGAAGAGGGAACATAGTGTCTCAGTGGTTAAGATGTTGGGCTTGTTGGGTGGAAAGCTGGCAACCCAGGTTCGAGACCTGAGTTCCACACGACTGGGTGAGTCCCCATCCTCATCCTAGCTCCTGCTGAACTAGCAGTTCGAAAGCATGCAAACCAGTGGTGGGTTGCCCCCGGTTCGGACTGGTTCGCAAGAACCGGTAGTAAAACCGGTGGGAGGCCCCGCCCACCGGCCTGGATGTCGTCATCAGCGATCTGCACATGCTGTTGCGAACCGGTAGTAAAGGTAAGTAGAACCGACCCCTGTGAAAATGGGTTGTAAGTTCTATTTTCAGGGTCTGTTGTAACTTTGAATGGTTACTAAATGACCGGTCATAGTTGGAGAACTACCTATAGAGCCAAATGGCAGAGCTACTAATTATACCCATTGGTTATTCAGCTCTGAATATTTGGGGATGCTCAAGAACAGGGCCGTACCTTTTTTTTTTAAAGCTGAGGGTTGCATTTGGCTTTTGAGTACAGGTAAACCTTGACTTAATGGCCACAACTGAGCCCCAAATTTCAGTTGCTATTAAGGAAGACACTTAAAGTCTGTAGAGATTCTCAGTTATCCAAGTCATGGTTGTCCCCAAAGTGCTTTTTTCAGGAGGCAACAGGACTTTCTGGTTTTTCTTTTGAAGACATTTCGCTTCTCATCCAAGAAGCTTCTTCAGCTCGGACAGGATAGTGGGAAATGGAAAGATTTATATTCCTTGCATTTATATTCCTACTCAGGTGACCCTGAGGACACAGATAAACCTCCAAGTGCTTCAAGGACCCTCTAAAAGGATGCAAATCAGGGATGAAATCCAGCTGGTTCTATCCGGCTCAGGCGAACCTATAGCGGAAGCTGCGGGAGGCTCCGCCCACCCACGCGGATGTCATGAGATTGCTTTTTGCGACATTTTAAACCTCTGTCCATGCGTAGAAGGCTTTGTGCATGTACAGACAACGTCACGTTGGAGCGCACATTGGCGAACTGGTAGCAGTGGTGGGTTGCCCCCAGTAGTAAAACTGGCGGGAGGCTCCGCCCACTGACCCCGACATCATCAAAACGCTTCGCATGTGCAGAAGCTTCTGCGCTTGCACGCGGCCCTGCTACAAACTGGTAGTAAAGGTAAGTAGAACTCACCCCTGACCGGTAGGGAAGGTTAGTAAATTTCACCCCTGATGCAAATGTTTCCATTCCCCCATTATCCTGTCAGAGCTGAAGAAGCTTCTTGGATGAGAAGTGAAACATCCTCAAAAAGAAAAAACAAGGAAGTCCAGTTGCCTCCTGAAAAAGCACCTTTGGGAGAAGGAAGACACGTGTTAAAGTGAATTTTGCCCCATATTATGACCTTCCTTTCTTTTCTTTTCTTTTGAATTTTTTTTATTTAAAACAAAAACAAAACATAAAACCACCAACATTCAAATACAATCACAGACAGCGTGTCAATCGGTTAAAATTCTTTTGTGCACAATCCCATATCCAGAATTACCAATTATTTAATTTCTCTTATTTAACAGTTTTATATATCCCTTTATATTATTATACTTGTTTAACCATTATTTTACAGAGGCTTAACTCCCATAAGAAAGCACTTCATATATTTTATCATTACATTAATTTCATATTTCATATTTCATCTCCATAGTTTATCATCTAGTCATTGGTAAAACAAATCCCAAATCAAATAATATTGTTTATCTTCCTGTTCTCTAATTTCAAATGTCAATTTATTCATTTCAGCACAGTCCATAATTTTCTTAATAACTTCACCATCAGTAGGTATCTTCTTGCCTTTCCAATTTTAAGCAAAAACAATTCTAGCCGCTGTTAAAACATTCACAATTAAATATCTCAATTCTTTGTTATACATTTCTGGTAAAATCCCTAATAAAAATATCTCTGGTTTAAAGTCAATGTGTTTCTTTGTCATTTTTTCCAACCATGTGTGGATTTTGGTCAGTGGTGGGTTCCTCCTGGTTCGGTCCGGTGGAGCCGGTAGCGGTGACGATATGACGTCACCGAACCGGTTCTCCCCTCCTCCGCCCTCGTACCCACCCACCCACCCACGTTATTCTTACCTTTTATTTGGTCCCACCCCCAATCTATTGCTGCCTCCTGAATCCCAGCTGATGACTAGAGTGAAAAAAAACTGTTTAAACTCTTGCCAGGGGGCTTCAAAGGGCCGTCCTACAGCTGATCAGTGTTAAAAGCAAACAAATGAGTTGGGTCGTAAGTGCGAGGACTGGTCGTAAGTGCGAGGACCTTCCAGAAATGACTCTGACCAGCTAGCCACGCCCACAACATAAGCCACGCCCACAAAACTGGTAGTAAAAAAATTTAGAACCCACCCCTGATTTTAGTCCAATATCTTTTAGTTTCTGTACATATCCACCACATATTTTATTTATTTATTTATTTATTTATTTATGCGATTTATATGCCGCCATTCTCCCGAAGGACTCAGGGCGGCTTACAACAACAACAATCAATAATACAAATCACAAAATAGTAAAACAAGTTAAAAACCCCTTAAAACCATATTTAAAATTATTACAGTTTGTGCAACCCCTAGCAGATCAAGTTATTTGACGGAAGAGCCACGTCTTCAGTTCGCGGCGAAAGGAGAGGAGGTCCGGGGCTATCCTGAGCTCGGTGGGCAAATCATTTCAGAGGGTCGGCGCTCCAACAGAGAATGCTCCCCACCTAGGGGCCGCCAGTCGACATTGTTTGGCCGACGGCACCCTGAGGAGCCTTGCTCTGTGGGAGCGCATAGGATGGTGGGAAGAAGGCAGAAGATGGTCCTGCAAGTACCCTGGCCTAAGTCATGTAGTGCTTTATAGGTAAGCACATATGGTAATATGATCCTGGAGTCTGATGACATTTCCAACATTTCTCCGATTTATTCTTAAACAATCCATATTATGACCTTTTTTGACACATCTGTTAAGGGAATCACTGTAGTTGGTAAGTTGTAAAACAATTGCAAAGTGGAATCTGGCATCCCCCCTGAGTTTGATCCCAGGACACTGCAACCGTCTGGATAGCTCAACAGACTAAGCACTGTACTTTAACACCAGCTGTCTGCAATTAAAGTAAGATCGAATCTCGCCAGGCTCAAGGTTGACTCAGCCTTCCATCCTTTCTAAGGTAGGTAAATTGAGGAGCCAGTTTGTGGGGGCAATAAGCTGACTTTGTATAAAAATATACAAAAGTATGAAGGCTATTGCTTAACGCACTGTAAGCCGCCTTGAGTCTCCGGAGAAGGGCGGCATATCAAATTAAAAAAAAAAAAACGTCATAAATATGAAACATTTGTCAAGTACCTGAATTTTGATCATGTGACCATGGGGACGCCACAATGGTCGTAAGTGTGAAAAATGGTCATAAGTCAGGGGTCCTTGGCGCTCTCTGAGCTTGCTTGTTTTCTTATAGACATTTCATTACCCTAACTAGCACTGATGATATTACCTAGTTTGGGTAATGAAACGTCTCCTTTTTTGGTCATAAATCAGCTTTTTTTCAGTGCCGTTGTAACCCCAAACAGTCACTAAACGAAGTGTTGTAAGTCGAGGACTAGCTATAGTAGGCTAGAGAATCATTCTACAAAAAAGGGGGCGAGTTTGGGTTTAAAATTTGGTTTTAAAATTATTGGGGTTTTAAATTTGTTCAGCCAAATTATTTAATTCGTTTTATTTTATTTTAAATTTTGTATTTATATGTTTTATTCTATGGCTGTTCACCACCCTGAGTCCTTCGGGAGTAGGGCGGTATACAAATTCAATTAAATAAATAAATAAATAAATAAATAAATAAATAAATAAATAAATAAATAAATAAATAAATAAATAAATAAATAAATAAATAAATAAATAAATAAATAAATAACCAGGAGTCTGTGAGTTCTAGTACCGTTCTAGGCATGAAAACCAGCTGGACGATTTTGGGCCGGTCACCCTCTCTCAGCCCAACCCACCTCCCTAGGTTGTTGTTGGGGGGAAATAGAGGAGGAGGAGGAGGAGGAGGAAGTATTATATATGTTTGCTGCTTTGAACTGAAGTAATAAAATAAACCTAATAAACCCAACTGACCTTTGGCGTGATGTTTGGGTGACTCAGCTAAACGTCAAGATGCGCCTCATGCCAATACCCACTTCATGCCTCAACTGAGGGAGGAGACAGCCTTCAACTTCCCTTGAAACCATCTTGCCGTGTCTTTTTTGGTCTTCTCTCCACATCACCCACTTTCCTTCGCCATCTTCCTTCTTCCTTCCTACACCCACAGAGACAGAACAGCTGCCTTCCCGCCTGCCAATCTAAACTGAGCCAAGTGGTATATATTTCATTTTCCCTTTGCATCCATGCCTATACCAGAGGCTCTTTAATTATCTTTTCTGTGCTGTTTTTTTTTTTTGCTTTCGCCTTCCAGTTTTTGCTTCCCCCACTCAGGCTGCAGAAACCTTTCAAATCCCTAAAGAGCAGAAAACGCTACAAATAAATTGAGGCACACACTTGTGAATGCCAATAATGCTCTTTCCCCAGCTCTAAATTCAAACAGGTGGCAGAAACTAAGCTGAAAAACAAGCTCAGTTTTGACAACTTGAAGGCAGGACAAGAAGTAATTGGGTGGAAACTAATCAAGGAGAGAAGCAACCGAGAACTAAGGAGAAAGTTCCTAACAGTTAAAACAATTAGGAAGTTGTGGGAACTTCATCACTGGAGGCTTTCAAGAAGAGATTGGACTGCCATCTGTCAGAAATGGTGTAAGGTCTCGTGCTTGGGTGGGGGGTTGGACTAGATGACCTACAAGGTCCCTTCCAACTCTGCTAGTCTGTAAAAAGTTAATCAGTGGAACAACTTGCCTCCAGAAGTTGTGAATTTTCCAACACTGGAAGTTTTTAAGAAGAAATTGGCCAGCCATTTCTCTGAAATGGTATAGTGCAGTGATGGCACTTTTTGCCATCGTGTGCCAAAAGCGGGGGGAACATGGGTGTGTGTGTGTCACACGCACGTGTGCCCACACCCATAATTCTATGCGCCCCAACCCCTGCGCATGTGCACACAACCCCCCCGCGTTCCCCCCGCTTTTGGCACGTGATGGCATGGTGGGCCCAGTAGGCCCGTTTTATGCTCTCCCCAGGCTCCTAGACAGGGTGAAAATGGCCTTCCCCCCTGGAGGCTCTCCAGAGGCCGGAAGCGGCCTGTTTGTCAACTTCTGGTGGGACCGGTAGGCCCATTTTTTGCTCTCCCCAGGCTCCAGAGCCTCTCTAGGAACCTGGGGAGGGCGAAAACAGCCTTCCCCACTCCCCCGGAGGCTGGAAACGGCCCATTTGCCAACTTCCGGTGGGACCTTGCATGCCCACCAATATGACTCCGCGTGCCACATGTGGCACGCGTGCCATACGTTTGCCATCATGGGTATAGGATTTCCTGCCTGAGAAGGGGGTTGGACTAGAAGACCTCCAAGGTCCTTTCCAATTCTGTTATTCTGTTATTTTAATCCTCCTTACATCTTTTGGAGGGCAGTGAAAACACATATACACCAAACTCAAGCCAGGCAACCACTAATCTAGTGATAGTGATTACCCGCAGATCTGGAATATTGGGTCAATCATAGTCAATCATCATTTTGGAAAATGAAAAATCTTAGAGCGCTTCTTTCGGTCATTGTACCAGAAAAGTTCTCAGAAAGTTTCCATATGTCAAAAAGCAAGTGAGTTGCTACATTATTCCTTGCCTAAAGAATGTTCTCCTTGAGTAACTTACACATCAGATGCATTGAATATTTGGGGGCAACTGAAGAGTGATTAAAAGAAAAAAACTTTTCCTGAACTTTTAAAAACTCTCTTGACATTCTCATGACACTCTAATTATATGGTTACTTAGGAGCTGACAACCTGATGGGACCTAATAAAAAAAATCAATGTTGGCAGCATCTTTTAAAAAAATTGTTAGGGGATACAGTACATACTGTAATTTTTATTTTTGTTTTATACCTATTCATGTTTGAGATTTATCATCCAATTAACAACTGCACTAACATAGTCCTAGAGGAGTGAATGTTATACCATGTGATTTATTTTGCTGATTATTCGTCTATCGTTATATTTATTTGTTTCGCTCGGTTTTTGTTCTTTTTAAATTTTGCTGGTTGTTGACCGAATAAATATGATTGTTTGATCAATATTCACACGTTAGGGTGTCTTTGCTTCTTTATTAGCCTTGTTCTACTACCTAGTCAGTCACTAAATTAGAAAAATCTCCTTTGAGATCTGGAAGCACACAATTTGGCCCAAGTGGGTCTGGAAGAGACTGGACTGCCATCTGTCAGAAATGGTGTAAGGCAGAGGTCTTCAAACTTGGCAGCTTGTGGACTTCAACTCCCAGAATTCTCCAGCCAGCTATGTTCCACAGCTATACTATGCTGGCTGGAGAATTCTGGGAGTTGAAGTCCACAAGTCTTAAAGCTGCCAAGTTTGGGGACCACTGGTGTAAAGTCTCCTGCTTGGGTGGGGGGGGGTTTGGACTAGATGACCTACAAGATCCCCTCCAACTCTGTTAATCTGTTAAAAGTCACTGGCTAGAGACTGCATGTCTACCAATTTTCTCTAGGAAGTGCTGGATGGCCTAATAATCTTTTGGCCAGAAGACTAGTCCTTATGGTTAGTTCCCTTCCCATATTCAGAGAGGCAGATGTTTGGACTCATTCATGGAGGACTTTGCTTTTTTTCAGTAGTTCTTTCTCTCCAAATCTTTTTCATAGCTAGGAAAGCAAAATGGCTTAATTAGTGGTTAAGGCACCAGGCTAGAAAGCAGGAGACTATGAATTCAAGTCCTGCCTTAGGCATGAAAGCCAATTAGGTGACTTGGGACCAATCACCAGGAGACTGTGAGTTCTAGTCCTGCCTTAGTCATAAAAGTCAGCTGGGTGACTCTCTCTCTCAGCCCAAGACACCTCACAGTGTTATAACTCTAGCCAAATATACCTAATACACCTTCCTCCTCTTCCCCCACAACCAGTTTATGAGGTGGGTCGGGCTGAGAGAGAGTAACTGATCTGCTGACTTTCATGCCAAGGACATGCTTAGAACTCACAGTGCTCTGGTGATTGATACAAAGTCACCTAGCCAGTTTTCATGCCTAAAGCAGGACTAGAACTCACAGACTCCTGGTTTCTAGCCTGGTGCCTTAACCACTAGACCAGACTGGTTCTATCTATCATATCTGTCTGTCTGTCTGCCTGCCTGCCTGCCTGCCACTCTATCATCCTCTCTCTCTCTCTCTCTCTCTCTCTCTCTCTCTCTCTCTCTCTACCTATCTACCTACCTACCATCTACCTACCTACCTATCATCTACCTACCTACCTACCTATTATTCATCTACCTACCTACCTACCTACCTACCTACCTACCTACCTATCATCCATCCATATCTATCTATCTATCTATCTATCTATCTATCTATCTATCTATCTATCTATCTATCTATCTATCTATCTATCATCTACCTACCTATCATCTATCTATCTACCTACCTACCTACCTACCTCTATCTATCTATCTAATCTCTATCATTGTCCCATAGGCCACATTTCACCTTGTGAAGCAGTCTAACTCTCTAGACCTGTTTTTGAGGCATAATAAATAGTTGAGCTTACATAAACTCATTGTAAAATCCAGGGGCATAGATGTCCAAATTTAAAATTCACCGAAAGCCCCTTCCCATATTTACAATCCTTCAGTTGCATTCTCTATCTCAGACATCAAGCTCCTCTGATTTGGCAAGGCTAACTTTATTTTATTTCATTATTAAATTTCTAGGTCTCTCCATTCCAGATTTCCATCCAGCCTCTGTCCAGACAGACCAGCTGTCGGACGTAATCTTCCTTCCACCACCCAAGTCTGTTGTGGTTGACTTCATCGTGTCTGGAACGAACTGTGTCTATTTCACAAGATTGTTGTTAGAAGGAATTTAAGTGAGATTCCCCTGCAAGTTTCCTTGAACTCTCAGAGGAAAACAGGATGTAAGTGTAATAAATCATCATCCATCTTCTGTTAAAAAAAAAACAAAAACCCAAAAAAACCCCAGACTGGCGAATGCTAATCATCATGGATGAGTGCATTGAGCATGTCAAGATTAATCACATCTTACAGATCTCTCCACCACCAACGACAGGATCTGCCTTTTTCAAGGCTCCCTCTCATATTTTAATCGGATAACTTCTTAATATGATCCCTTGGGGACAATTATGTCGGCTCAATGCGAACTATTAAGGCCATGTTATCGCAGATTAATTAGCCGTGTCTTGGAAACAGACATACTTGTCTACCCCTCCAGCGGCTTCTCAGCTGCAGCTTTCCTCTTCTGGACCCAAGGCCATTCCTCACTGTCACTCTTTCTTCCAACATGGCCTGTCAGTGGCTCACGTTCTCCAACCTTTCCTTCACTCTTCTTGCTCCGGAGACAAAAACGAATTTTCCTCCACCCAACACTCTTGCGGAATTGCCTTCCTCTGCATCCTTTACCGCTGAAGTCTTGTTTCCTTAAACACGTCCGCCTCATTTTGTTTTTCTTGACAAAACTCAGTTCCAGCTCGGCTAAAACAGCTTCAACCTTTTTTGTTTTCTATTGTTGGAAGAATAATCCATCTGGCTCAGTTCCAAGTTGGGAGAACGACACTGGAAACATGGAGGCTGATTGGAAAGATGGTTTATTGGTGAAGCAGAACCAGAGGTGGTATTCAGCTGGTTCGGACCGGTTCGAGCAAACCGGTAGCTCTGACAAACAGCTGGCCCCACCCACTCACCCCTGCCCTATCCTGTCCTTTATTTCCTGCTTTCTAGCTCATCTCAATAGCGGGGCACAGCTGATTCCTCCCCTCCCTTGCTGTTCTACTTACCATTGCTGACTTGGAAGGTAAGCAGCTGAGCTTCTAAATGCTCCATTGTCAGCATTGCGCGCACGGCACGGGCACCAGTGGTGGGTTGCCCCCCGTTCACACTGATTCTATAGAACCGGTATTAAAACCAGCGGGAGGCTCTGCCCATGCACAGAAGAGCGCGCGCACAGAAGAGCAAAGTGAGCGCGTGCGCGCAGCCCCGTTACGAACTGGTAGTAAAGGTAAGTAGAATCCACCCCTGACGCGCACTCACCGAACCGGTTCTTAAACTGACAGCATCCCACCTCTGAGCAGAACTACATGTGATTCTGGGCATCTGACAAAATGGAGTTGGGAGTGAGTGGGTTTTTATACCTTCCTTTGGGCTTTGTATTTGAGCTTCCTGTTCCTGTGTAAGAACATATCCTTTAATATTCTATTGGCTGTTGTCAGATTCCTATAGGGGTCATGCAGGGGTCATAGCTGGCTCTATAGGCAAAAAAGGAAATGCAAATCCAAGTGCTTGTCTGAGCTAATTGGTCAACCTCTAGTTTAATGGCTTTTGTCCTGTATTGGATATTGGGTGAGGGGCTGCTTCTAATCCTACCACTCGGCTTTTGTTAGCTGTCAAACTCTGCTGCAAGCAAAGTTCGAAATATCCTGTCTGGAATGGATTTCTGCCTGCAGTATTTCCTTTGCTTATGAATAGAGCCATCTAGATAGTTGGCTTCTTCTTTCAATTAGCTGACCTTTGCTGTGGGCTATTAAGAAAAATTGGGGGCTGCTTTCTGTCTTTTAAGAGCTTGTTTCTCCATTTCTCCTTTAGGGAAATATAATATTCTGCCTTTTTAATATTTCCCAAAAGATTTCATTCTTTTAGGAGGGAGGTGGGGGGCTTCCCACATTATATCTCCCTCTTCCCGACAGCAAATTAGCCTCTCTAATTGGGCTTCGTCCTGAAAGATTGGGACCACAACTCACCCAGAATTCTTAACCAGCGCAGATCTTCTGGGAACTACAGTCCTACTTAATTAATTAAGCATGGCCAATTCTTAATTTTAGCTTCTTTCAGTTTCTTCTTGCAGAGTTGGCTAGAGTTCTCCTTGCAGATTTGAGAATGTTTATTTCGGAAGCATAGGTTTAATATTTGGCGCTCATTTTTCTAAAGATAGGCTTTCTTATTATTATTTTACTATATTATTCAATTTTGTCTGATGTATGCAACTGTTGTGCCTTAGACTTACAACAGTTTGTTTAGTGGCAGTTCGACTTTGTAACGGCATTGAAAAGAGTTGAGTTCTTCATACTTACGACCATTGCAGCATCCCGATAGTCACGTGATCAAAATTCAGATGCTTGGCAACTGATTCATACTTATGACGGTTGTGGTATTCCGACGTCAGGTGATCCCCTTTTGTGACTCTCTGACAAGCAAAGTCAATGGGGAAACCAGATTCACTTAGCAACTGTGTTACTAAATGATTCACTTAACAACTGCAGCCAGAAAGGTCGTAAAATGGGGCAAAACTCACTTAACAAATGTTTCACTTAGCAACAGAAATTTTGGACTCAACTGGGGTCGTAAGTCAAGGACTGCCTATAATTGTTTTAACATGCCCCTTTTTACGTTTTCTCAGGAGAATGTGAAGTCTTCCTCCTTTAGACTTTGCCATCATCATTTCATACACTTTTGTAATATACATTGATTTATATGTTACATTTATATGCTGCAAGCTCAGACCGGCTTACAATGCATAAATGACAATATAAAACGATGAGAGGGGCAAAAATATTAAAGCATCGGGTACTTTTTTTTTTTTTTTTTAAATTTGATTTATATGCCGCCCTTCTCCGAAGACTCAGGGCGGCTTACAATGTGCTCAGCAATAGCCTTCATCCTTTTTGTATATTTATACAAAGTCAGCTTATTGCCCCCACAACTGGGTCCTCATTTCACCTACCTTAGAAAGGATGGAAGGCTGAGTCAACCTTGAGCCTTGGCGAGATTCGAACCCTGCAGTAATTGCAGGCAGCTGGTCTTAATAACCAGCTTAATTACAGGGTGCCTTAAACCCCTGTACTACCAAGGCTCGTACTGAAAGTTGAAACCTTAATATGAACAACAAACTAGACAAAAATTAAAAAAAGGAATAAGTAAAAAGGAATATTAGGACAGGGAGGTAGGCACGCTGGTGCACTTATGCACGCCCCTTACAGACCTCTTAGGAATGGGGTGAGGTCAACAGTAGACAGTTTAAGGTTAAAGTTTTGGGGGTTTGGGGAAGAAACTACAGATTCAGGTAGTGCATTCCAGGCATTGACCACTCTGTTACTGAAGTCATATTTTCTGCAGTCGAGTTTGGAACGGTTTACCTTGAGTTTGTATCTATTTTTTTTTTATTTCTTAGCAATTTTTTTATTTGTTAGCAAACAAATATATATTTTTTATTTGTTAGCAAACCTCACGATAAAAACTCAGAAAGCTGCACATTTTGAATGCTGACGAGGTTACACTTTATGCGTTGATTCCTGCTTAAATTTGCAAAGTGCACATTCAGATGTGTCGTAAATGAATTTTCTTCTTATTCCAACCCGTTGCATCTACACAGCAACAGTTGAGACAAAAACTGATCCAACTAGTTTTCCAGTTAGAACAGGTTGTCTCGGCTCAAACCTTTGTTCCAGGAAGTCTAAGATCTTAGGCAGTACAAAGAGTCTCAAATGTTGGGTCATCCAAATTCAATTTTTGTTTGCTGTTCATAAGACAGCCTTGGGCATTTTACATTCTCCCCCTACCCTCATCCTCATAATTCAGGCTTAAACATATGACATACTAAGCCAGGTTTTGACAACAGGGACTTAATACAATTCTCATCTTAGGACTTTCTGCCTGGAGTTTCAAATATCTGGAAAACCGCTAAATGTAAAGAAAACAAAAGTCGGATCGACTGTAAGACTTTTTGAGGTCTCTCAGGAAATGTAGCTTAGTTACATCAATAAAGAAAAGCGTCAGAATTTTTTCTTGTTTGTCTTCTTTAGCTAATTCCCTCCTGAAGAACAAGTTCTGCCATTCTCCAGCCTTTCACGGGCTTCCTATCTTCCCTTAGATTGTGCAAAACCATCGGCAGACGTGAAAAAATATCCTCCCCACTAAAAGATTAAACTGCCAAGAGAACCAGCATTTCTGTTGTTGTTGTCTTTTTACAGCCGAAATGGCTGGTAAAGTCCTCGACTTCTTAGTGATTCATTTAGTGACCGTTCAAAGTTGCAACGGCACTGAAAAAAGTAATTTACGACCGCTTCTCGCATGATTGTTGCAGCATCCCCATAGGCATGTGATCAAAATTCAGATGCTTGACAACCAGTTCATAGTTAGACTTAGAATAACTTTCTAACTTTCTGCTAAGGAATTCGCAGAGTAACCCTTGAATAGCAAGGGTCTGCACATGAAAGCGATTGAGAGTAGATACGAATAAGCACAGTCAACACACAGATACACTGAGTTTACTATCAGGAAATAGTAAGGCACAGTCCAATAAACAGTCCAGGTCATACACTTATAAAGCAGGAGATAGCAAAATGACAGTCCAGGGATAATCCAGTAACAAAGTCTTCTTACCAGTCGTCGTAGTCATTCACAATAAACAGTTCTTCTGGATTTGCAAACAGTAGCATACAGAGATATCAGAGAGCAAGAACAGCAAAGAGAAACAAACCATGTTTCTAGCTTCCTCTTAAGGAGATTGGCTACAGAGCTAACCATCAGAACACAATATGATGCAATACAGCAGTCTTAAAGCTATATTGATAGTTTATATATTGCCAACCCAACAAGGTAGGTAATACTCATTTCCTAACAATTGTCACTTTGACTGTACAATTGGCATACATGAAAATGAAATTTTGTTGTATATTTATGTCGGTCGCACTTTCCCAGGGTCATGTGATCCCCTTTTGCGACCTTCTGACAAGCAAACTCAACGGGGAAGCCAGGTTCACTTAACAACCATGTTAATGGCTTAACAACTGTGGTGATTCACTTACCAACTGTGGCAAGAAATGTCGTAAAATGGAGCAGAGCTCACTTAACAACTGTCTTACTAAGCAACAGAAATTTGGGGCTCAGCTGTGAAGGGGAATTTACCAAATTTGCAGATGATACGAAGCTGGCAGGAATAGCCAACACCCTAGATCCATGAGGGCGAACCTATGGCACGCATGCCACAAGTGGCACGCGTAGCCATATCAGTGGGCACGCAAACTCAGCTCCGGCCTTCTGGGCCCACCAGAAGTAGGAAAACAGGCTGTTTCCTGCCTCTGGAGGACCTTGGGTGGTAGTGGGGAAGGCGCGTTTTTCTCTCTCTCCAGCCTCCAGAGCCTTTCTAGGAGTCTGGGGAGGATGAAAATGGCCTTCCCCACCACCACCCAAAGTCCTCCAGAGGCAGGAAACAGCCTGTTTTCCTACTTCTGGTGGGCCCAGAGGCCCTCCAGAGGCTGGAAATAACCTGTTTGTCAACTTCCGGTGTGACCGGAAGGCCAGTTTGTCTCACTGGAAGTTGGCAAACGGGCCATTTCTGGCTTCCAGAGGGCCTCGGGGGGGGGGAGGCCATTTTCGCCCTCCCCAGACTCCTAGAAAGGCTCTGGAGGTTATGAGAACAAAAAACGGGCCTACCGTGCGATCACATGCAGGAGTGTGGGGAGCGTGGTGGCGGGGGGGGGCGTGTACAGGGGCAGGGTGCATAAAACTATGGGTGTGGGCACGCACACGCATGACCGTCCCCCCGCTCCTGGCACGCGATGGCAAAAAGGTTAACCATCACTGCCCTAGATGATAAGGCTCAAGATCCAGATGGATCTTGACAGACTTGAACACTAGGCCCCCCATCTAACAAAATGAAATTCAATGTAGAGAAAAGTCAAGTCTTACACTTAGGCAAGAAAAACCAAAAGTACACATACAGATTGGGTGAAACCAGGCGCAGTAGCAGTGACTGTGAGAGGGATCTTGGAGTCTTAGTGGACAACCAGCTAAATATGAGCCAACAGTGTGCAGCGACAGCCAAAAAACCTAATGCAATCCTAAATTGCATTAACAGAGGGATACAATCAAGATCAAGTGAGGTACTAATATCAACCTATAAAGCCTTAGTAAGACCACACCTAGAATACTGCATCACGTTTTGGTCACCACACTGTAAAAAAAGATGTTGAGATTCTAGAAAAAGTTCAGAGAAGAGCAACAAAGATGATTAGGGGACTGGAGGCTAAAACATATGAAGAACGGTTGCAGGAACTGGGCATGGTTAGTCTAGTGAAGAGAAGGACCAGAAGAGACAGGATACCAATGTTCCAATATTTGAGGGGCTGCCACAGAGAGGAGGGGGTCAAGCTATATTTCCAAGGCACCCGAAGGCCAGACAAGGAATAATGGACGGAATCTGATCAGGGACAGATTCAACCTGGAAATAAGGAGAAATTTTCTGACAGTGAGAACAATCAACCGATGGAACATCTGGTCTTCAGAAGTTGTGGGAGCTTCATCACTGGAAGCTTTCAAGAAGAGACTGGACTACCATCTGTCAGAAATGGTGCAGGTCTCCTGCTTGGGCGGGGCTAGACTAGATGACCTACAAGGTCCCTTCCAACTCTGTTAATCTGTTAAAGACTAACTGTACAGGCATTGAATCATCAAGGAACTGAATGGCCTTTCCGTATATTTTGTCTTCTGTCTTAATTATAGATCCATCTCTCTCCAGAACCTTCATTATTATCAATGTCATAGATCCACTGCAACAGCTGGAGGTTGAAAATAGAGGTCCCCAAATGAGATCACTTTTAGCTGATTCTCATTTTATTTTCTTGGGAATAAATCCTCTTGAATTCAAGACAGGTAGCCCTCAACTTGCAACGATTCATTTAGTGACTGTTTGTAGTTATACCGACACACACACAAAAAAGGGAGTTGTGACTTTTTTTACATTTAACAACAACGGAGGTTGAAACGTCCCCATTGTCATGTGATCAGTATTGGGCTGCTTAGCAACAGGCATGTATTTATGAAGGTGGCAGTGTCCCGGGGTCTGTTGTGGTCCGCCAGCAGCCTGCGGAGCTGGCAGTGGAGTCGGACAGCAAGGAGGCTGGGGAGGAACATGGGCCAGTCCTGGAATCTGGGGAAGGCCCGGACGAGGGCTCTGTGTCCGAGGCAGAGATGAGGCCAGGGCCATCTGGGAGTGATGTGCGGACTCTGGAGCCCCCAGAGTCAGACAGCAGAGAGGCAGAGGAACAGAAGGAGCCTGTTCCTAGTGCGCGCATGCGCAGAGCTGCCAGAAGGCAAAAGCAGCTAAAGCAAAAGGGACGATTCAGGAGTAAGGCCAGGAGATGATTGGACCTTCCCATAAGGCTTAAAAGAGAAACAGAGGCACTTGGGGCCTTTTGCAGGAAAGCAACTTTGCTAATTCTGTTTCCAGTTGGCATCTCTTGTTTGTTTCTGAACTTTGTGGGGCTTTGCCAAGTAAGGCCTTTGTCAGGGTGTCAAAGAAGATAAAGGTTGGTGATTATCCCGAAGGACTTCTTCTGAAGGACTTGTTTTGCAATTAATTGGGACTCAGCTGGGAATGAATGTAATTCTCAGCTGTTACAATAAAATAGGTTTTGTTTGGGACTAATTGTGTGTTGTAATGACTCGGTAAGCCTAGGTCACAACAGGGTCATGTGATCACATTTTGCAACTTTCTGACCAGCAAAGTCAATGAAGAAGCCAGATTTACTTAACAACCCTGTTACTAATTTAACAACTGATGCAATTCACTTAACAACGGTGGCCAGAAAGGTCGTAAAATGGAGCAAACCTCACTTAACAACTGTCTCTCTTAGCAACATAACTTTTGGGCTCAATTGTGTTCATAAGTCAAGAACTACCTGTAGAATTTACTTCTGATTAAACCTGCAATGGACTACCCTGCTAATTTCTGTTGCACCTTGTTCCCTAAAGCACACGCACCCCAAAAAAATGGCATTAATTGACTTTCAATGTTGGGTTCTTCTTTCCAAAAGAAGAGTTTTTCAACCTATTCTGACATCATATATGTTGTTGTATTTTTGGAAAACATCAACACATTCATATTGATACGAGTGGGCGGTAACATAATCACTGTCGTCACCTCCACCATTACCGGTACACTGTTATAATTCAATTTTTTTTTCTATCAGATTTTGGCAGCCCAATTTTGCAGATCTGACAGTGCTAAACTGCTGCAAACGTATTTTGGAAAAATGTGAATTTTGACAGCCTTCCTGTCTGCGTATTCAAACCTGATCAGCTTTAGAAGAAAAAAAAAACTATACACTGCAAAATTGATCATTACCTGCTCCTAGTTTGCAAATATATGAGGTATTAGTCCTTCTCTATAAAACCTTAGTGAGGTCACACCTGGAATACTCCATCATGTTCTGGTCACTAAGAGAAGTTGAGACTGGAAAGAGGGCAGAGAAGAGTGACCAAGATGATTATGGGACTGGAGGCTAAAACATACGATGAACGGTTGCAGGAACTGGGCATGGCTAGTCTAGAGAAGAGAAGGACCAGAGGAGACATGATAGCACTGTTCCAATATTTGAGGGGTTTCCACAGAGAGGAGGGAGGTCAACCTATTCTCCAAAGCACCCGAAAGCCAGACAAGGAACAATGGATGGAAACTGATCAAGGAGAGATTCAACCTAGAAATAAGGAGAAATGTTCTGATAGTGAGAACAACCAACCAAATGAATAGCTTGCCTTCAGAAGTTGTGGTGCTTCATCACTAGAGGCTTTCAAGAAGAGATTGGACTGCCATTTGTCAGAAATGGTATAGGCCTGTGATGGCACGTGTAGCTATATCAGTGGGCATGCGAGCTCAGCTCCGGCGCACATGCACACACCGGCCAGCTGATTTTTGGGCCATCTGGGCCCACCAGAAGTAGGGAAACAGGTTGTTTTCTGCCTCTGGAGGGCCTCGGGGTGGTGGTGGGGAAGGCCCATTTCTCTCTCTCACCTGGCTCCAGAGCCTCTCTAGGAGTATGGGGAAGGCGAAAACGGCCTCCCCGCCCAGAGGCCCTCTAGAGGCCAGAAACGGACTGTTTGCCAACTTCCGGTGGGACTTGAAGGCCTGTTTTTTGCTATCCCCAGGCTCCAGAACCTCCCTAGGAGTCTGGGGAGGACAATAACGGCCTTCCCAACCCCCCCGGAGATCCTCCGGAGGCCAAAAACGGCCCATTTGCCAACTTCCGTTCCCACCGAAGAGAGAAAAATGGACCTACCGGGCCATCGTGTGCCAGGAGCAGGGGGAGGGGGGGCACGCACGCATGTATGGGGGCAGGGCGCAAAGAAATATGGGTGTGGGCACGCACGCATGCGTGACCCCCCCCGTCACCCCTCCTGGCACGCAATGGCAAAAAGATTAGGCATTACTGGTATAGGGTTTCCTGATTGAGCAGGGGGTTGGACTAGTTGACCTTCAAGGTCCCTTCCAACTTTGTAAGCCTGTTATCTATCATAAGCTTTAAACATATATCATAGTTCTACTGGGGAGTATTCTTTTGCAATTCTAGATCAGCAGCTAACCTCTCACGCGTAAGCAAAACAATTAAATTATAATTTGCAAAACTTGGTTTTTCCATGCAGAGCAATCAAATATCATTGGCATGAACCATAAAGGAAAACCAAACGATCTTCAGAATCCAGTAAGCAAGCAATTGTGTCATTAAAAAAAAAAGAAGAAGAAGAAGAACTTGGAGAAATAAAGAGATACAGGGAAGTATGAGTACAAGGGTTTACGGTTTCTGCTCTCACCTGCCTCTGCTTAAGATTCATTCCCAATTAGGGGCAGAATGTCATTTAATTGCAAACATGGTGTTTGCAACTGATCATTTTAAAAAAGGGCACCCTGTGTTTACAAATCAGTAAATATTGCAGGTCATTTATTTTTAAAAATACAACAAGTGGAGCAGTGACACATTCTCTCTCCTTTAATGAGGTGATTGTGGTCTTCTTCTGTTGTAAATTTTGTTTGGCAAGCCCCAATCATTCCATATGAATTATTGTTGTTCGTTGTGAAGTCATATCCGACCTATCGCGACCCCATGGACAACGTTCCTCCAGGCCTTCCTGTCTTCTACCATCCTCTGGAGTCCATTTAAGCTCACGCCTACTGCAGGGGTGGGTTCTACTTACCTTTACTACCGGTTTGCATCGGGGCCGCGCGTGTGCACACGCTTTGCTCATGTGCACAGAAGCATTTTGATGGGGTCAGGGTTGGTAGGCGGAGCCTCCTGCCAGTTTTACTACCGGTTCTATAGAACTGGTGTGAACCGGGGGCAACCCACCACTGGCCTACTGCTTCAGTGACTCCATCCAGCCACTTCATTCTCTGCCGTCCCCTTCTTTTTTTGCCCTCAATCTTTCCCAGCATTAGGCTCTTCTCCAGTGAGTCCTTCCTTCTCATTAGGTGGCCAAAGTATTTTGAGTTTCATCTTCAGGATCTGGCCTTCTAAAGAGCAGCCAGGATTGATCTCCTCTAGGACTGACCGGTTTGATCACCTTGCAGTCCAAGGGACTCGCAGGAGTCTTCTCCAGCACCATAGTTCAAAGGCCTCCATTCTTTGGCGCTCAGCCTTCCTTATGGTCCAACTTTTACAGCCATCCATTGCAACTGGGAAAACCATAGCCTTGATTCTATGCGCTTTTGTTGACAGGGTGATATCCATATGAATAAAGAAGGAGAAAGAGAATCAGCATCAGAGAAGGACACTTAGCAAGCAGTGTTTTCCAATAAATTGCCCGCTCACTTCTCATTTCTTGACCAGACGATTGTTACTTTCAAAGTTGACAATATTAGAACACGTACTTCTCAACACAAGAATCCCATTCTCCCTGGCTCTCTGTTCATGGCAGGCCCCAAATGATGTGTGGCAGTTCTTCCAAGCTGTTCTTTGTTATCCTTCTCATCTTTTCTATTACCGATTCCTTTAGCTTCTTAGGACTGTCACTTTGTTGTTTGTATCTTGTGATGGATGTTGATCGCTTTTATTTACTGTCTTATGACTATCACTTTGCATTTGGATCTTATGATTTATGATGATTGTATTTTATGATTATGATCATGACTTATTACTCGTTGCTTTTATGTACACTGAATGCTTATGCACCAAGACAAATTCCTTGTGTGTCCGATCACACTTGGCCAATAAAGAATTCTATTCTATTCTATTCTATTCTATTCTATTCTATTCTATTCTATTCTATTCTATTCTATTCTATTCTATTCTATTCTATTCTATTCTATTCTATCCTTTATTCATCTATTTTATTCTATTCTTTATTCATCTATTCTATTCTATCCTATCCGTCCACATCTATAGAAAAAATCTTACCAGACTGATAACTCTGCTATCTGCATCGTTAAAAATTAAAAATTAATGTTTTTAATTGGTTTGTCATTGTTTTTTAATTACGGGGCCAAATTTATATATATCTTTTTAATAGTATTTTAATGTTTGTAGTCTATGTTTTTATTTGGCTGTACACTGCCCTGAGTCCTCAGGGAGAAGGGCGGTATATAAATTTGATATAAAATAATAAATAAATAAATAAATAAATAAATAAATAAATAAATAAATAAATAAATAAATTGATAAAAGATTCTGGGAACTGTCTTCACCCTCTTTCTCTCACATATAGTATCCAGGCTGAGTTGCTCTTACTTTTTTGTTTATCCCTTTTTGTAGATTGTCCCAAGTCATTTTTAACAATTTCCATCAAATTTGCCTTGTGTTTTCTCTGCTTCCTTTATTTTTTAAAAGCGCCCTGCTCTCTTTGACTGCATTCTGTGCCTTTTGCTTGGATTAAGAACTATAGAGTGAGATCTAAAATGTAGTTCCTCTATGGAACTAGGGGAGATTATGCTGTTTTAAATTCTTGCACCAGCTGGACCGAAGCCCATCTGCCTCCCTGTCCTCATAGGCTACATCATTTAATTAAAACAAATTGAGCAAAAAAATATAGCCGAGGTGCCTATACAAGAATTAAATTGCATACTATACAATGAATGTTAACAATAGGAATAAACATAAAATGTTAATGCAGCCATAACCTCAGCAGTAGAAACAGCATCTCCATTTTTAGAGATCTCTGCATGAAAAAAGAATTTGTTTTATTTATTGTTTTTCCTCCATATATATTGTTTAACTGATTTGATGTTTTGATCTCTGGTTATATAGTATGCTGCCCAGAGTCACTTCGGTGAGATGGGTAGCCATTTAAATGTGATAGCTCAGGGGTCGACAACTCGCAGCTCTGGAGCCGCATGTGGCTCTTTCATCCCTCTGCTGCAGCTCCCTGTCAACAGTCGGCTCCACAATTGATAGGGCTTTTGGTTAGGACAGGTAGAGGAAAAAGGATGCCGTGCTAGGAGGAGACTCTATGGTGGGGGAACCGGACTTCCGGTCGGCAGAGGAAAAAAGGACGCCATGCTAGGAGGAGACTCTATGGTGGGGGAACCAGACTTCCAGTCGGCTCCAGAATTGAACGGGGGCGGGGGGGCGGGAGAGGGGTTTACTGTTCAGGACCTTTGTGGCTCTTTGAGTGTTGCTGACCCCTGTGATAGAAAAACCAAAAGAATAAATACTAAAATCGATCTCAATTTTAGAGTAATAAAATCGTATCAGCAATTAAAACCAATCACGGCAATCCATCATGGTAGTTCCCTAAAATGTTGGCAATGCTGCTTCCTGATAAAACTCTTCTGTCAATCCAAACCCATAGGGGCCAGGGCAGAAAAGACCCTGTTTCTGATTTCTCGACTTCACAATTCGCAAAAGAGAGAAGCTGATAAATTAGAATAGTAGACAAAAACTTTCCATGTTATCTTTGGCATGGACAAATGGACAGATGGATAATATGTACAGATGTCAATTATTCTGGATTGGCAGCACAATGTGAAATTGGAAGGAATTTATTCCTAAAACTTGCCCTGGGGAAATCCGAGTTTTCTAGAATTTTTATCCAAACAGCAATATTCTTTGCTCCTTAACTTTAGAGAATATCTTCACAGCATTTGCCAGGATGAAAGATTCCTATAATATAGGTAGTCCTCAACTTTCAACCCCTTGTTTAGTAACCATTTGAAGTTACAACAGCACTGAAAAAAGTGACTTATGACCGTTTTTCACACTTACGACTATTGCAGCATCATTGTGGTCACATGATCAAAAATTGGATGCCTTGGCAACTGGTTCAAATTTACAACAGTTGCAATGTCCCAGAATCATATGATCACCTTTTGCGTCTTTCTGACAAGCAAAGTGTTAGAAATTCTGTTTATACAAAGCACCACACAGACCAAACAAAGAGCACAGTCACTATGTGCTTTACTGCTCAACTATATTACTATAAGAGGAAATAGGAAACTCTACTTAGAACAAAAGAGCATATAGAGTATATGCCATAGATCCAAACTTGTAAACACTGCCACCTACTGGCTAAATACTACTGTAGTTGCATAAAAATATGTTCCAACAATGAATTCCAACACAAAGTCAAAGGGGAAGCCAGATTCATTTAACAACCCTGTTACAATCTTAACAACTGCAGTGATTCACTTAACTACTAGGGCAAGAAATATTGTAAAATGAGGCAAAGCTCACTTAAGAATGATTAACAACAGAAATTTTGGGCTCAATTGCGGTCATAAGTCAAGGACTACTTGTATGTATATTCAACCATTTTTCTGTTCAATCAGTTCTGCCTACCCTGGTAATATTTTTAAACATAAAGTTAAAAGTCTACATTTGTATCTATAAGGTACCTCTCTATGCACAAATTCACCACATGTATATTCTTGCTTAAATATGTACTATTTTCAGTTTTTGAGTTGGGAATATTTTTTCAATGGGCCTTAGTCCATAAATGCTTGGCAGTTTTGCATTGAATTCTGTTGAACAGATCGCTTCTGTTTTGCTTGAAGAGAAATCCATGGGTAAATTTCTCCAGTCTCTTTATATCTACACAGGCATTACGGTAAGACGGAAATTGCATATAGTTTCCTATGCAACCACATTCTTGGGAATTATTTAGATAGCTTGTTAAGCAATAAGATCCCAGCAGTAAATATCCTGAGCTTTGCCAATCAACTAAATGAGACTTTCACAGCAGCACTGTGCTTATTCTTCTTACTAAAATTGGAGAGATTTTCTTTTTCCTGCAATTGCTGCAATTGTCATCTGCAATATTTCTAAAAGATTGCTGTATAGCTCGGGGCAGGCAATTAATTTTCCCAAGGGGCCACATGAGAAAGAGGAACTGTGCTAGATAGCCGAATATAAGCCCCCGAAGTTGCTTTGGCATGCACACACATATTTTAAAAAGTAGAAGTTGCCTTCAAAGTAAAAGCAATCCACGCAGGAGCAGCCAAAGTGTTGGATGTAAACCGGGGGGCCATAAATGATCCCTGATGCTAAGGGGGAATATATTTTAATGGTTATGTTAAACTTTCACCATTTTAATTCTGATTTCTCTGGACTCCTCACTCCATATTTAAGAGGTTCCTAAGGGGGACAGGCATAAGTAAACTAACGTGCCCGTCGACCCTGATGCATTTTAATTGTTTTCATTTTGCTCATTCAAATTTCTCATTTCCTTTTGACTAATAAATAAAAATGAAGAAAGAAGGAAGGAAGGAAAAAAGAAGGAAGGACGGAAAGAAAGAAGGAAAGAAAGAAAAATAGAAAGAAAGAAAGAAGGAAGGAAGGAAAAAAGGAAAGAAGGAAGGAAAGAAAGAAAGGAAGGAAAGAAAGAAGGAAGGAAAGAAAGGAAGATAGAAAAAGAAAGAAAGAAAGAAGGAAAGAAGGAAAGAAGGAAGAAAGAAAGAAAGAAAGAAAGAAAGATAGAAGGAAGGGAGGAAAGAAAGAAAGGAAGGAAAGAAAGAAGGAAAGGAAGAAGGAAGGAAGGAATGAAAGAAGGAAAGAAAGATAGAAAAAGAAAGAAAGAAGGAAAGAAAGATAGAGAGAAGGAAGGGAGGAAAAAAGAAAGGAAGGAAAGAAAGAAGGAAAGAAAGAAGGAAAGAAAGAAAGGAAAGAAAGATAGAAAAAGAAAGAAAGAAGGAAAGAAGGAAAGAAGGAAGAAAGAAAGAAAGAAAGAAAGAAAGAAAGAGAGAAAGAAAGAAAGAAGGAAAGAAAGATAGAAAGAAAGAAGGGAGGAAAGAAAGAAAGGAAGGAAAGGAAGAAGGAAGGAATGAAAGAAGGGAAGAAAGATAGAAAAAGAAAGAAAGAAAGAAAGAAAGAAAAGAGAAGGAAAGAAGGAAGGAAAAAGAAAGAAAGAAAGAAAGAAAGAAAGAAAGAAAGAAAGAAAGAAAGAAAGAAAGAAAGAAAGAAAGAAAGAAAGAAAGAAGTTACAGTGTGTGCAAGCTGCTCAGAAGGTCCCAAAGGTATTTTTTCAAGAGGCAACTGGACTTGGTTTGTTTTTCCTTGAAGACGTTTCACTTCTTATCCAAAAAGTTTTTTCAGTTCTATTAAAAAAAAACCCCACCCACTTGCCTCTTGAAAAAGCATCTTTGGGACAACCATGACCTGGATCCAAGATCCCCAACTCCAAGCCATGGCCCACTCTCAGGCCACAACCTGTTCAAAACTGGGCCGTGGGAAAGATGGGCAATCGTGAACACGAGAAACTCCACTCACACGAGAGGAGGCCACTAGCGCTCGCATGCAAAGGTCCCTTTGCATGAGTGGAGCTTCGTGCACGAGCGCCAAGTGTCTGCTGCTCACATGAGTGGAGCTTTGCATGCAAGTACAAGCACCCGCCTCTTGTGCACGAAGCTCCATTCCTGCAAGTGGAGTGTGCGCACTCCACTTGCACAAATGAAGCTGTGTGCACACGTCTGCCTGCCACTCACATGCCTCCTCCCCCCCACCCCACCCCGAGCCAGACCAGACCACCAAGCTGGGAAGGTTGGGGACCATTGACCTGGATGACTGAGAATCTCAATAGACACTGGTCAGAAGATAGAACCTTTGTGTGATGACCTGAGAAAAGGCACAAAGGTCACACAGCCAGCTGAGAGTTCAAACTACCCTTTAATGCTCCAAATTTTCCCTCAAACACTCCCACATTCTTGGCAAGTCCCAGAGCATAGCACACACACATGACAGCCTCTGGTTGCGCCCAGTCCAGCAAAACAGAGGAACTGGGGAATGAATTCACGAACCAAGGAACAAACAATGAGTCCATCAAGTAAGGAACACAGCACTTGAGTCCACGAAGTCAGGAAGAAGCAAGCAGTCCTGCAAACTCCAAATGTTTGTATCGGCACACCAAACTCTACCAATTCAGCATTTGTTCCTGACAAACGCCCCTCCCCACAGCGTCTTCTTAAATCTCAGTCCCCAGGTGTGCCTTGTGAAGAGGGGCGGGGCGCTCTCCTTCCGAGTTGTCGGGTCAGCCTGCACTTTTCCTGCCTTCTCTCCACTCTCCATGCTCGGGGATCAGGAGGGGACAGTCCTTGCTCATTGCCTGAGCTCTGTCATTCCTCATGTCCACTGCTTGCCCTCTCTTGGTCATCCTGCCCCCATTCCTCCCTGCTAACAAGCTTTAGGAAGACTCAGCAAAGCAACTCAGATGCTTTATGATAGAATGCGATGCCTACAACGTTTCCCCCGATGTCAACTTTTCAAAGCATGAAATAATTTCCACGGCTGGCTCATTGTTGCTGTTCTATCTCTTGCCTGGCTGCAGCTGGGTTGACTAAAAATGGAAGCTTCTGTCTCTCTCTGTGTGTGAGCGCAAAATAAATAGCGTGAGTTGGAGTTTCCTGCTTAGACTGAAAAATGAGATCCACTTCTCCAAGGCCCTGGGCTTCGGCATGACAGTGTGAGATCAACAAATTGTTTATAAGGTGACCCAGTTTTCATTCACCGATTTAGAAAATATCAGAAGAGTTGGGTTGCTTGTTTTTTTTGGTTTTTTGGCTAACTCTTCCTGTAAGACAGGAATACAGGTAGTCTTCAACTTAACAACAGTTTACTATCCAGGAGCCTGGATAGCTCTGCAGACAAGGCACTGTAATTTAACACCAGCTGTCTGCAATTAAAGTAAGTTCGAATCTTGCCAGGCTCAAGGTTGACTCAGCCTTCCATCCTTTCTAAGGTAGGTTAAATGAGGACCCAGTTTGTGGGGGCAATAAGCTGACTGTATAGAATATACAAAAGTATGAAGGCTATTGCTTAACGCACTGTAAGCCGCCCTGAGTCTCCGGAGAAGGGCAGCATATAAATCAAACTAAAAAAAAAAAAAAACTTGGGGATTGTTTGAAGTTACAACAGCACTGAAAAAAGTGATTGATTAAAAAGAACATTAGACATAGATATGACATCACTGGTTCCAAACATCTTGCGCCACTTTACAATAATATTAGTATTCATATAAAGATATAGTTCTTAAGCTTTGTTCATTATTTAAAAATGATATCATATTAATGCTTTTTCCTTTATTTCTGTATATTTATTCATCTCTTAAACATACATTTATCTATAATAACATCTATATTTTTGTTCTAACACTATACATTTGTCTTGGCTACCCTCTTGTTATCTATCTAATCATAAAATTGTTCCCAGATTCTATTGTACTTAGTTTCGCTTTTATCCTTCAGTTCCAAAGTGAGTCTGTCCATTTCTGCGCAGTTAAAAGATTTTCAGTAATATTTCCTCTTCAGTTGGAATATCTTTCTCGTTCCATTTGTGAGCGAAGGCTATTCGTGCCGCTGTGAGTATATGCAGTAATAAATAATTTGTATCTTTCTTATATTTTCTTTCTATAATTTTTTTAATTTTGTATTATTAATAAAAAAACTTTAAAAAAAAGTGATTGATGATCATTTTTCACACTTACGATCAGTGGTGGGTTTCCAATACACTTACTACTGGTTTGCTGTGCACACGCATGCTTGCTTCACATACACCTGCCCTTCCACGCATGTGCCCATCCTTCCGTGCATGCGCTTTGCTCGCTCGTATGCCTTCTGCTCCTGCACCTGGCCTCAAAAACGTCCCTAAATAGGACGGCATACAGCCAAGGCGGGTGGGTGCCCCCCCCAATGATCTCTGCTACCAGTTCGCCTGAACCGGTACGAACCGGCTGTATACCATCTGTGTTTACGACTGTTGCAAGCATCCTCATGGGCATGTGAATGCAATTTGAACACTTGGCAACCGACTCATATTTATGACTGTTGCTGTGTCTCGGGGGTCACGTGATTGCCTTTTGCGTCCGTCTGACGAGCAAAGTCAGTGGGGAAGCCAGATTCACCTAACAATTGTGTTACTAGCTTAACAACGGCAGTGATTCGGTGAACGACTGTAGTAAGAAAGGGCGTTTTCACAAATGTTTCGCTTAGCAACAGAAATTTGGGGCTCAATTGTGGTCATAAGTCAAGGACTACCTGTATCCATTGACCTACTTTATCTAGCCAGATAGGTTTTTCTCCCTTGAGCTGGGCCAATGGATAGACCTACTTTATTTGATTGTGCTCTGCTTTATGGCTGGCCACTAAGAGGGTGGGGTTGAATTGCT
The DNA here is from genome assembly GCF_059756535.1 of Pantherophis guttatus. Taxonomy (NCBI): domain Eukaryota; kingdom Metazoa; phylum Chordata; class Lepidosauria; order Squamata; family Colubridae; genus Pantherophis; species Pantherophis guttatus. The sequence continues at coordinate 204,012,007 of NC_142065.1, forward strand.
TGATAAGCCTAAAGATCAGATAAGATCATGGAATCATTGCATTCTAGAATGCCAAGCGATTCTAGATTCCTACAGCAGATCCCTGTACTGATCTGATGTTGGGCTAGAATGCCTTCAGAAAGAGTCTGAAGATTTCCTAACCCAACTTAGAGTCAGAATAGGAATCTTGTAGCTAAAGCCAAAGCTACAAGTTCATAGTTGGCTGTTTAGTCTTTGCTTGACTATCTCCAACAATGAAGATATTTTGGGCCAGACCTCATCATTAAGAATAGTTCCCCCTAATGTCTAGCAGAAGCATCTCCAAATCTGCTTCTCATTCCTTAACCCCATCTGGAGTCTTCCTTGGCTCTAGTCTTCCCATCTGAAGATCATTTTGGATCTACGTGGCGATCCTTCAGATATTTTAAATCGATGATCATGTATCTTTTCTCTGTCAAACTCAAGATCATCCCAACAGGTGCTGGCCAGAGGCTGGAAGAGGTTACCAAGAAGATGCCAGACACTGGACAATGTGACCTGTGACAAGGAAGGAGAGAGCTGTCTAATCTTTAATTATATTGAAACTGTGGGAAATAGTCAGAACTGGTTTGTTTTTCAACTGTGCCAAAATGATGTACTCAATAAAGCAGTTCTTTGAGAAAGCCAAAAGTCTCAGAGTTGCTGAATTGGTTGGGTTCATTACTTGAAAACTTGACACCTGCCAGTTAAAGAATTCCAATGATGGGATCCAGGAAGACAGTCCTCTACCATTGTCCCCACCAAGTGGAACACTCCCCCCCCCCGAGATAAGGTAGGACCCCACTTTCCTGGCCTTCAAGAAATGCTTGAAATAATTATGCTGGGATTGACAGTAAACATGATGATTATACTCGGTGTAACAGTAAAACTTAAGAAGATTATGCTGTGATTAACAGCCAAAAGAAGATGACTAAGATGAAGATTATATACTGGGATAAACTTTTAGAAATAAAGATGACCATACTGGAATTAATATTAACAATGAAATGATTATGTTATGACTGCATAAATACTTTGATGATTTATACTTTCAAGATAATATCCATTCATATTAAAAGGAAAAGAAATTGAAATGATATTGAATTAAGGACTTTAAGATTAGTGTAATGGGTTTTAAGAATTTTTTCTTGTATCAGATAGAATTTATGGCATCAATGTTAGAGACTATTAAGTTGTGTTATTTGAAAACTAAGATTTGTGGTGAAATAATAGAGGGTAATTGATTTGTGTAAAATGATATAAATTAGATAATTTCTTTTTTTTTCCTTTTTTTTTTTTAAAGAAGGTGATTAGTGGGGATTTGGGAAAAGCTTTTGTTAAAGAGGAATTGGTAATTGTACCTATTTATGACCGGATCAATGGCTCGTTCTGAAAAGATTTTTGTATGTTTATGTGTTTTAAAAAAATTAAAAAATTTTGTTCAAAAAAGAAAAAAGAAAAAAAAAAGAAATGCTTGAAGACCTCCTTCTGTAGCATTGCTTGGGAACATAGAAGTCCATGCAACCATGGAGCTGTTAGCATCCTGAAAGCCCTACCTTTGCCTTCTTATTAATTTTGGGCTGGCACAGTGGTTAAAGAGCAGTATTGCAAGCAAACTCTGCCCACAGCCTGGCGCTCGATCCTGAAGGGCTCAAAGTTAACTCAGTCTTCCATCCTTCTGAGGGTGGTAAAATGAGGACCCAGATTGTTGGGGGGCAATATGCTGACTCTGTAAACCTCTTAGAGAGGGTTGTAAAGCACTGTGAAGCGGCATATAAGTCTAAGTCCTGTTGCAATTGCTTAGGTCTTCTATTTCTCGTATGGCTTGGCTTCAGTCTTTTATTATTGTGGTTAATCTTATCTCTACACATCGAGTATGACCTTCTTTAACTGTGGCACTGAAAACCGAGAAAGGTCATTTATTCTATTTTTTAAAAAAAATTTTATTGAAAATTATTAAAAATGACAGAAAAAAGTATAGCAATTGCAGAGAGTAATATAATACATACATCTATACATATAGAGTTTTAAAATATCAATTTTCGCCTAGAGATAGTACAAACCTCCATTAAACCAACTCATCAAAGAAAAAGAAAAGACTATCCAGAAGGGGGGAAAAAAAATTCTTCATTCTATGGCAGTTGAGAATTTATTCTACAGTGCATTCGCACATACAACTCATCACGCATATCCTTGTATAATATCGGTTTGATGCAGGGGTGAAATCCAGCAGGTTCTGACAGGTTCTGGAGAACCGGTAGCGGAAATTTTGAGCAGTTCGGAGAACCGGTAGGGGAAATTTTGAGTAGTTTGGAGAACCGGTAGGGGAAATTTTGAGTAGTTCGGAGAACCGGTAGCGGAAATTTTGAGCAGTTCGGAGAACTGGTAGCGGAAATTTTGAGCAGTTCGGAGAACCGGTAGGGGAAATTTTGAGTAGTTTGGAGAACCGGTAGGGGAAATTTTGAGTAGTTCGGAGAACCGGTAGCGGAAATTTTGAGCAGTTCGGAGAACCGGTAGGGGAAATTTTGAGTAGTTTGGAGAACCGGTAGGGGAAATTTTGAGCAGTTCGGAGAACCGGTAGGGGAAATTTTGAGCAGTTCGGAGAACCGGTAGCGGAAATTTTGAGCAGTTCGGAGAACCGGTAGGGGAAATTTTGAGTAGTTTGGAGAACTGGCAAATGCCACCTCTGGCTGGTCCCAGAGTGGGGTGGGAATGGAGATTTTGCAGTATCCTTCCCCTGCCACACCCACCAAGCCACGCCCACCAAGCCACACCCACAAAACCGGTAGTAAAAAAAATTGGATTTCACCACTGGTTTGACGGTTATGCTCTTTCCTCTAAGTATGCAGATAGTCTTTCTCTTACAAACACAACGGAGCCCAAACCTTCCACCACTAAATAAGGCAGTTGTTAAATGCTGCAATTATTAAATTAATCCCACACTTGTTCACTGAATCTGGCTTCCCCATCGACTATGCTCGTCAGAAGGTCACAAAACGGGATCACATGACCCCAGGACATGCAACCCTCATAAAATAACATGGCAGTTGCCAAGCATCCAAATTTTGATCATATGACCACGGGGAGGTTGCAATGATCTTAAGTGTGAAAACCAATCATAAGTCCATTGTAATTTACAGTAGTGGCCAAAATTGTGGAAACCTTTTGGGAAAAGTGTATTTTTGAGGTTTGATGACTAATAATACCACTTTTTGGGGGGAGTTTCAAGATAATCCTATTCCACTGCTGGAATGGCCTGGAAATAGCCCAGACCTTAACCCAATTGAAAATCTATGGAGCCGACTAAAGAAACTTGTTAGTCAGAAGCGACCCAGCAATAAAACCCAGTTAATAGAAGCAATCATTCAATCTTGGTTTCACATTATAACAGCTGCAGAACTAAAAGGCTTGGTTCTCTCCATGGGAAGATGTTGTAAGGACCTAATTCATGCTAAAGGTGACCCAACTAAGTATTAAGTGACATGGTGATAATTTTTGTATATCTCATTTTTTCTATGGTGATAATTTTTATATATTTCGTATTTTCTACGTGTTTCACTTTTCTTCTTTATACTGTAACTGCAATTCTAATAGCAAATCCTTCATAAAAGTTATTGCATTACATTCTTGATTACATTATCTTTTCATTGATACTGTATATAATTTTATGGTACTACTCCCCCCCCCCAAAAAAGTGGTGTTATTAGCTAATTTTAGAAAATATACTTTTCCCAAAAGGTTTCCACAATTTTGGCCACTACTGATCAAAGAAAGAAGCAACCTGGAATTAAGGAGAAACTTCCTAACAGTGAGGACAATTAACCAGTGGAACAGCTTGGTATAGGTCCGTGATGGCGAACCTATGGCACAGGTGCCACAGGTGGCACGTGGAGCCATATCGGTGGGCACACGAGCTCAGCTCCGGCACTCATGCTTGCGCCGGCCAGCTGATTTTCGGGCCTTCTGGGCCCACCAGAAGTCAGGAAACACACTGTTTCCGGCCTCCTCTGGGCAGGTGGGGAAGGCTGTTTTTGCCCTCCCCAGGCTCCTAGAAAGGCTCTGGAGCCTGGGGAGAGCGAAAAACGGGCCTACCAGGCCCACTGTGCCATCATGTGCCAAAATCGGGGGGAGCATGGGGGAGCGGGGCACATAGAATTATGGATGTGGGCACGCGTGCATGTGACCCCACCACGCTCCCACCACTTTTGGCACACGATGGCAAAAAGGTTAGCCATCCCTGGTATATGTTCTCCTGCTTGAGCAGAGGGCTGGACTAGAAGACCTCCAAGGTCCCTTCTATTCTTCCATTCCATTCCATTCCATTCCATTCCATTCCATTCCATTATTCTATTCTATTCTATTCTATTCTATTCTATTCTATTCTATTCTATTCTATTCTATTCTATTCTATTCTATTCTATTCTATTCTATTATCACTAAATGAATGGTTGTAAGTGGAGTATCACCTGTATTTCTTTCTTATAAATCTTTCTGGGTCAAAGAATTAGATGTTTCTATGCAGTGTGTTCCACATTCAGGGGGAGTTACATTGGTGCCTATCAACAGAGCAGAAAGTTGCCTTGGAGGATTCTTCTACTGGGAGTAGCAAATGGATGAGCAGAAAATAGCTTGCTCTGCACGTAGGAGGCTATAAAATGTACAGTAATGTGATTCTAGAATGGGTTTATTTGGAAGTAAAATCAGTAGGACACCAATAAAGGACTGCAGTCTTAGGAAGTAAAAAAGTCATAATGTTATTCCTTTTGGTGGGGCGGGGGATGTCTGTCAGACAGACAGACAGAAGATCAGCAATCCAGCAGCCAATACTTATATAGGTAGTCCTTGATTTACAACCATTCGTTTAGTGATCATTCAACATTGCAATGGCATTGAAAAACATGACTTACGACCGGTCCCCACAGGTATGACCATCACAGCCGCCCCAGAGTCACATTATTAAAAATTAGGTGTTGGTCAACTAGAAAGTACTTACGGTGGTGGCAGCATTTTGGGGTCATGTGATCAGCATTTGGGACCGTCCCAATTGGCCTCTGACAGGCAAAGCAAATGGGGGAAGTTGGATTCGCTTAACGACTAAGTGGTGGATTTCAAAATGATTTACTACTGGTTCTGTGGGTGTGGCTTGGTGGGGGTGGCATGGCTTGGTGGGTGTGGCAGGGGAAGGATACTGTAAAATCTCCATTCCCAGTGCACTTCAGGGGAAGGTTACTGCAAAATCTCCATTCCCTCCCCAATCTAGGGGATGGATACTGTAAAATCTCCATTCCCGCTCCACTCCACGAGAAGGATACTGTAAAACCTCCATTCCCTCCTCAATCCAGCTGAGACTTGGGAGGCAGAGAATAGATGGGGGCAAGACTAGTCAGAGGTGGTATTTACCAGTTCTCCGAACTACTCAAAATTTCCGTTACCGGTTCTTCAGAACTGGTCAGAACCTGCTGAGGCCTTTCCTGAAGACATCCCCTGAAAATAAGACCTGGTGCCTTTTTTTGGTGGCAAACAAAAATATATAAGTCCGGGTCTTATATTTTAGGGAAACACAGTATTTGTGTCCCTCTTGATGTCAAAGGGGGACACATTTAATGCATTCTTGTGCCGGTGGTGGACAGCTTCTTTTCCCATCTTATTTTGTACGCAAGCCTTTCCGTCAGACGTCAGGCTCTTTACCTTCCTTTTCAGAAAGCCAAAAATAACACAAGCAGTGCTCCTTACACAAAGGAAAGGTTTGCAACAAACGAAACCGGTTTCAGATGAAGCTTGTCAGAGGCTTTGCAAAATTCACCTAACTTTCCAGTGAGCTTTTGAAGGTCAGAATTAGGGTTTCCAGGTGTCCACTATTTGAGCGGACAGTCCGCTTTTTTTCACATTATGTTCACTATTATTTTTCACAAAATAGTGGACATTTTTTTTATTCAAAAGCTTTATGATGAAATGGTACGTAATCTAAAGCTGTACAGTCTAAGAGAATAAGGATAGGAGAATTGCGTTTTGTCTTTTTTTTCATAAGTTAGAATGAGACAAAGATCGAATATCCATTGAACTCGATTCTCTGAAAAAATTAATGATGAGATTAAAATAAAAATATATTATAAAATTATGTACAGTTCACATTTTTAAAATGTATTGTAGCTTGTGTCGACTGACCTAAAATGACGTGTTAAATGTTTGTAAGAAAATATATAATTTAATTGTAATTTTTTTTTATTTTTTTACTACTTAACCCCCCTCCCCCCGCTTGTCCGCTATTTTTTGGAAGCAGACCTGGCAACCCTAGTCAGAATTTAAACTTTTAATCAACAATGAACCTGAGCGATCTTAACGCTTCTCGTAGCCCCTACTACAGCTGTCATTTGTTGTTGACTTTTAAAATAAGGAAATACCTTAGTTGGGCAGGGCTACTTTTAGATATTCCTTCCCACCCATAGGTTAGTTAGATTAGCCTGGAGAATACAGGTAATCCTCGACTTACAACAGTTCATTTAGTGACCGTTCAAAGTTACAATGGCACTGAAAAAAAGTGACTTAACACCATTTTTCACACTTGTGATCATTGCAGCATCCCGATGGTCATGTGATTTGACGCTTGGCAACTGGCTCATATTTACGATGGGGTTCTGACCCAGCTCCCTAAACATGACAAACCCTCTGTATTAAATCAATGATTCCTTTATTAGGAGCACCAGCGGCCCTGGCAAAAAGTTTCTCTCTCACCGCAGGCTAACAAGTCTGTCCTGCAGGGAGATGAATAGTTGTCTGCCACAGCTATTCATCTCTGCCCCCTGCCTTTTATCCCCAGAGCTAGGGTGGGGCTTCGCTAGCAGCTGTGGCTCTTCCTTCCCAAGGACCGGCCCATAGATTTCCACTGCTCTCCTCTCCTCTGCCTTCTGTGCATCCGTGCATCAGACACTGGACCCAGCTGTTCCTCCTCTTCCTCATCAGCCACCTCCAGACCTGGGGGCTGTTGATTTTCCATTTCAGGGCTGATGGATGGCCCAGGCTCTGCCTCTGTCTCTCTCTCTGAAGCTCCATTCCCTCTTCCTCCTCGGAGCTCTCAGGTTGCCTTGATGCTGATCCTGACTCCCATGCCTCCTCCTCATCTGATTCAGCTGCTGGAGGGGCCAGCGGCGTTCAGGCCACAACAGATGGTTGCAGTGTCCCGGGGTAACGTGATAACTTTTTGTGACCTTCTGACAAACCAGGTCAACGGGGAAGCCAGATTCTCTTAACAACCCTGTTAAGAGGGGGTTGGACTAGATGACCTCCAAGATCCCTTCCAACTCTATTATTCTATGGTCTATGTTCTTTGAATCATTCTTGCTTAAATCTCTATTGGGTATATGCAGAATACTATTAGTTTTGCTATTGCTGCATATTCTCCAGGTTTAAGTCCTCATTTTCTGCTCCAGATCATGATCAAGGAAACAGTTCTCTTGGTCTGAATAGAACGCCAATCTTCCCAAGAGCAAATGTTTGTCCTTGAATTACAGAGCTTTCCTTCAATCTATCATTCTCACATTACAGACACAACTGATCTCGAAGGGCCAATGTCAGAAAGAGGAAAAAAAATATTACTTTGGCATGCTACATTAATAATTTCAGTGCACATCCCCTCGACTAATTGCATTTTTGCTTCCTTTGAATTCCTATCACTGAAGAATAGATTTATTTCTGACACTTCTGCTTTGCTGATTTAAGCCTGCCTTCCAGCTGTTAGATCAGGGAAAATAATTATGCAACTCCATGACAAATAAAGACCAGATTAATCTCTACTTAGTCAACCAACTCGACACAAATATACTCATCCACCGGCAGGCATGAGGGATGATGACATCCTGTATATATTTTAAATAATCCACAACCTCTTCAAAGTCGAAAGGAAGTTAAATGCATCCCTCTGCTTTTTATAGCCGGCTAGTTTCACTTTTGAATGGTAAACAATATGATTAATGGAGGAGCCTTTTCTACGGTGGAGGGTTGTGGGTGGTCCCCGGGAATTGCATCTGGGAGAGACAACGGGAAAGCTGGATATGAATGAAGGAGAAATTAGGCACTTCTAGAATAAAATTCATATTTTTCTTTAGCCTTGCATGCCATTTTAATTGGTCTAAATGAAGTCTATAATTTAATGTATAATAATGAAGATTTACAATTTTAATTTTCCTCCCTCCCTCCCTCCCTCCCTCTCTTTCTTTTCCTCCCTCCCTCCCCCCCTCCATTCCTCTCTCCCTCCCTCTCTCCCCCTGCCTGCCTGCCTGCAGGTTTTCCCTCTCTGGATTAGAAAATGTAGTTGATTAAGACTTTATTTGGTTTGCAGCCTGAATCATTTCACTGAATTGATTTGATTTGATTTGATTCAAATCCTCCAATTGATTTGAAGGCATTTGATTTGAGGCATCTGATTCACTGATTCTGTCTAAAGAGCTTATTCCAATGTGATTTGACTGACTGACTCTCAAATCAAATCTCCAAATCATTTTTTTTTTAATGAGAAAATGACTTTCTCTATCACACTCTGTGCAGGGATGGAATCCAGCAGGTTCTGACAGGTTCTGGAGAACCAGTAGCAGAAATTTTGAGTAGTTCAGAGAACTGGCAAACTCTGGCTGGCCCCAGAGTGGGGTGGGAATGGGGATTTTGCAGTATCCTTCCCTAGGAGTGGGAAGGGAATAGGGATTTTGCAGTATCCTTCCCCAGGAGTGGGGAGGGAATGGAGATTTTGCAATATCCTTTTATTTATAAATGGCGTGAATGAGTTTTTAACGTTTTTAACGTTTTTAATTTTTAAATGTTTTTTACAATGATTTTTTAAAATGTATTGTGAGCTGCCCTGGGTCTTCGGAGAGGGGCAGCATATAAATTGAATTAATTAAATTAAATTAAATTTGCTTATGAATAGAGCTATCTATCTCTTTATCTCTTAAATGCTGGCATCTGCTGAGGGCTATCAAGAAAGGCGGGAGCTGCTTTCCAAGAGCATGTTTCTCCATCTCTCATCCAGGGAAATATAATATTCTGCCTTTTTAATATTTCTCAAAATATTTCATTCTTCTAGGAGAGGGGTGGGTGCTAACTTCCTACGGTAGCTTGGTTAATGAAACGTCTGCAAGAAAACCACCAAGCTGAGAGAGCACCAAGGACTGCACCAAGGACTGCACCGTTCAATCCTGAATTACACATATTCCTGTTTATCAGTTTCCAGAGTGGCCTAGATGTGACTGCAGAACGAAGGAAATGCATTGTGTAAGTCAGCCCGTTGTAAGCACAAGAGAAGTGCTATTTTAAAAACACCCATTTTTTTTAAATCAAAAGAGCAAGTTAGCTCAGTCAGACGCTGCTCTGTGAGGTTCATGATCAGTGAAGACATTAGACAGAAGCTGAGGGTCTTTAAACGCATTAGTTGCCACCAAGGTTGTGTTGAATTGGGGCAGTCCACTGTCGGTTGAAAAAAGATGATTAGCTAAAACAGCATGTCGGAAACATTAAAATTGATGCAGGATTTTCAACGACAGAATAAGGAGTTAGGAAGAAAACACACTTGGCATAAAAGTCTGTGGAGTAATCAGTCACCCAAGCAGTGATGGGTTCCTCCCGATTCGGCCCGGTTCGGCCGAGCCCGTGGCGATGACAATATGACGTCACTGAACCGGTTCTCTTTATTCGGGAGCTGGGCCCTCCTCCCCTCCCCGAGTTATTCTTACCTTTTATTTGGCCACGCCCCCAATCTATTTGCTGCCTCCTGAGTCCCAGCTGATTGGCTAGAAGGAAAAAAACTGTTTAAACTCTTGCTGCGGGGCTTCAAAGGGCCGCCCTACAGCTGATCAGTGTTAAAAGGCAGTGTGGTGGTAGACCAGTGTGCTCGAAAAACAAATAGGTAGACTGGTGCCTCCAAAAACAAATGGGTAGACCGGTGCCTCCAAAAACAAATAGGTAGACCGGTGCCTCCAAAAACAAATGGGTAGACCGGTGCCTCCAAAAACAAATAGGTAGACCGGTGCCTCCAAAAACAAATGGGTAGACCAGAACGCTTCAAGAACAAATGGGTAGACCGGTACAGCTCTGTAAGCAGTTAAAAGCCTGGTAGACCAGTACCTCTGCTAAATCCTAAAGAATTGTCACATGACCATCAAACCACGCCCACAAAATAAGCCATGCCCATAGAACCGGTAGTAAAAAAATTTAGAACCCACCCCTGCACCCAGGTCATGGTTGCCCCAAAGGTCCTTTTTTCAGGAGGCAACTTGTTTTTTTTCTTTTGAAGATGTTTCACTTCTCATCCAAGAAGCTTCTTCAGCTCTGCCTGGACGGTGGGGAATGGAAGGATTTATATTTCTTGCAGACAACCTCCAAGTGCTTCAACAACCCTCTAAAAAGGATGCAAATTTATTTATTTATTATATTTCTATGCCGCCTTTCTCCCGTAGGACTCAAGGCGGTGTACAGTCAAGAAAAATATAGACACACAAACATCATAAAATTGCTAATTAAAATTATTACTTAGTTTGGTCAATCAAATAAAACCCAGAATTAGATAACATTTAAAAAATCATTCACATGTTCGTATGTTTAGCCCCGCCTGTTGGAACATCAGGGTCTTGAGGGCACGGCGGAAAGCACGGAGATCAGGGATATTCCGTATCTCCGGGGGCAGTTCATTCCAAAGGGTTGGAGCCCCCACAGAGAAGGCCCTCCCCCTGGGAGTCGCCAGTCGACATAATTTGACTGACGGTACCCTGAGTAGTCCCTCCCTGTGAGAACGAACTGGTCGGTGGGAGGCTATTGGTGGCAAAAGACGGTCTCGTAGGTACCCAGGTCCTAAGCCATGGAGCGCTTTAAAGGTGATAACTAACACCTTGAATTGCACCCGGAAGACCACCGGGAGCCAGTGCAGCTCGCGTAGGAGAGGTGTTACATGGGCATAATGAGCTGCGCCCATAATCACCCGCGCGGCTACGTTCTGGACCAGTTGGAGCCTCCGGGTACTTTTCAAGGGGAGCCCCATGTAGAGAGCATTACAGTAGTCCATACGGGAGGTAACTAGGGCATGAGTGACCGTGCGCAAGGCGTCCTGATCCAGAAAGGGATGCAACTGGCGGATCAGGCGAACCTGATAAAAGGCACCCCTGGCCACGGCCGTCAAATGATCTTCTAAAGATAACCGTGAATCCAGGAGGACACCCAAGTTGCGGGCCCTCTCTGTGGGTAGCAAGATCTCATCCCCTATTGTCAGTAATGGTACTAGCTGACTATACCGGGACGCCGGAAGCCACAACCACTCGGTCTTGGAGGGGTTGAGTCTGAGCTTGTTTCTCCCCATCCAGATCCGCACGGCCTCCAGGCAATGGGACATCACAGCAAGGGCATCATTGGGGTGGTCTGGGGTGGAGATGTATAGCTGTGTGTCATCAGCATACTGATGAACACTCACCCCAAAACCACGGATGATCTCGCCTAGCAGTTTTACATAAATGTTGAACAGAAGGGGTGAGTGACCAGCTGACTGCAAGGAGTATAAATCCTTCCATTCCCCCGCTATCCTGTCAAAGCTGAAGAAGCTTCTTGGATGACAAGCGAAACCTCTTCAAAGAAAAAACAAGGAAGTCCAGTGGCATCCTGAAAAAGTACCTTTGGGACAGTTGATTGGTTGGCAAGTGTTGGTTCCTGCATGAGGCAATCTGCACTGTGATTGGTTGCTATGGGCGTAAAGGGGGAGTTTCCTTGTTTTCCCGCCTTTTTCTTCGGCATGGTCTGCGTGCTCTATGATTTACCTCATGAAATGCCCCTGTTTGTCTGTTTGGATGAGAGGCGAAATGTCTTCAAAAGAAAAAACAAGGAAGTCCAGTTGCCTCCTGAAAAAGCACCTTTGGGATAACTGTGACCTGGATGACTGAGAAACTGCACAGACAAAATTTTAGCTATATAATTTGGGATGAACACCCTTAGAATGGTGTGGGAGTAGGGATGGATTTCCAGAGGGAAAAAATTGCAGACTACAGGAATCATTTGCACTACTCAGGTGACTCTGAGGACACAGATAAACCTCCAGGTGCTTCAATGACTCGCTATAAAAGACTGGAGGAGGTAGGCTGGTGACCAGAGATGGGTTTCACATAAATTTACCACTGGTTCACTGCGCACTGAAAATGTGAGCGCATGCACGCACATGCTTGCTTTGCTCACACCTTCCACACATGCATGTGGCCTTCCACGCATGCGCTTTGCTCGCACACGCGGCTTGCACGCATGCACACGACTTAGAAAACATGGCTAAATAGAACAGCATAGCGCCAGGGTAGGTGGGTGGGGGCGGGGGCCACCCACAGATTTTACCACAATTGGTTCATCCAAATTGGTCCGAACCGGCTGAATACCACCACTGCTGGTGTCCTTGACTTACGACCACAATTGAGCAAAAAATTTCTTAACAGTTGTTAAGTGAGTTTTGCTCACTTTTTTACCACTTTTCTTGCCAAGGTTGGTAAGTGAATCACTGCAGTTGTTAAGTTAGTAACACGGTTGTTAAGTGAATCTGGCTTCCCCGTTCATTGTTCTTGTCAAATGGTCACAAAAAGGTGATCACTCAACTCTGAGACACGCAACTGTCATAAATGCATGCCAGTTGCCAAGTTTCTGAATGTTGATCACATGACCATGGGGATGCTGCAGCGGTCATAAGTGTGAAATGCGGTCCTAATTACCTTTTTCAGTGCCGTTGGAACCAGTGGTGGGATTCAAATAAATTAACAACTGGTTCTCTGCCCTAATGACTGGCTGGGTGGGCATAGCCATGGTGGGCATGGCCAGGGGATGTGACAGACAGCACTCAGCCTCCCCCCCGGGGAGCAAAAACAGGTCATGGGGTGGAGGCTCTGCCCCCCGTGCCCTGTTTTTGGCCTAGTAGGCCTCCCTGCAGCCTACTGGGAGCAAAAACGGGTTGTGGAGGGCCCGTTTTCAACTTCCCTGGGCCCCGGAGGCTCTCTGGAGGCTGGAAATAGGCCAATTTTCATGCTCCATGGGCCCCACATGCCCCCTGCACTTACCTGGGATCCAAAACAGGCCATGTGGGGTCTCCTGGGAGGGGCAGGGTGGGGGGGGGCAGCCGGTCATCGGAACTACCAGTTCGTCAAACCGGATGTAAAATTAACATCCGGTTTTGCCTGAACTGGTCCAAACCGGCTGAATCCCACCTCTGGTTGGAACATCTAACAGTCACTAAATTAACTGTTGTAAATTGAGGACTTCCTGTAATGGACAGCTTAATGAACTTTGCCCACATTCTTCAATAATTTGAAAGCAATTTGATCTGGCATACTGGATATGCCCAGAGGAGTGAGCAAGCCTTAGATAGCCTAAGGGAAGAAAACAGATTTTAAATATCTGCCATCTGACTTTTCCAGTCAATCAGAAGGTCGGAAATGCAAGCAGGAGCAGCAGGAACTGCATCAAAGGTCATTTCCAGTTTGGTCTTGATAGTTTGTGTCATACCACAACTTCCATCACTTTGCCACACCTGCAGTGACATAGCCAGCTCTGCAAATAACAAAAGGGGGCAATTTGGACTTTAGGAATCTGAGCTTCTGTTCATTTCTGCTTAAGCAGCTGAGGTTCCTCCCAAGGGCAGAACTGAGAAAGGTTCGAAAATCACAATGGAAGGATGCAGAAGTGGGTTTCAGCAGGTTCAGCAGGTTCAAACCAGTTCTGGAGAACCGGTAGCAGAAATTTTGAGTACTTCAGAGAACCAGTAAATACCACCTCTGACTGGCCCCGCCCCCATCTATTCTCTCTCCCGAGTCCCAGCTGATAGGGAGGGAATGGGGATTTTACAGTATCCTTCCCCTGGAGTGGGGATGGAATGGAGATTTTGCAGTATCCTTCCCCTGCCACGCCCACCAAGCCACGCCCACCAAGCCATGCCACATCCAAAGTGTTTTATTATTTGTTTTTAGGGATTATGAAGGCTCTGTTTAAGTGCAGGCCAGCATATTTTATTGTCATACCAACCAATTAGGTTGCAGGGTATACTAGTAGCTTACTCTGTGATCAACACTCACAAGCAACTTGATTTACTTCAGCGATTTTCTATTGTTTCTATTTATTGTTATTGTTCTACTTAATGATGCTTTGGATGCCCTCTTTTAGGTTTTAATCAGCCTGTGGAAGTTTTAACTTGTTTTATATTCCGTGTAAGCCATTTAGAGTCATTTAATTGCAGCAGGATAGAACTGTGATAAATAAATAAGCAACCTTCTTATTTTGTTATGATTAGAGAAAGCCGTTCTATATTTTCCAATCCAATTTTTGTGGGGTGGGTGTTAATGTGAATTCCTGTCTCCGCCATTGTAAATGGGATAAAATGTATTTATACCAGGGTACATAAAGGGCCAGATCTAGAAAAGCTGATGAAGAGAGGAGAATTTGTGGCTCAGAGGTTAATACAACTACCTAACAAGCAGGCAGCCCAAGTTCGAATCCAAGTAAGGGTATGGCTAGCTGATGAGAGCTAAATGGCTTGAAATAGATCTATACTAGTCTCCCTTTATTTCTTTATCAGGGAAATATAAATTTGGTATAAAATGGTTTGTTGTGAATGTGACTGCTTGAGGGCTCCTGGATTGGAGCTGAAAAGCGAAAGGGATGCAGTATGCTCCCTCCCACATGGTGAGGTAGACCAGGTGTCTCAATAGAAAAACATTTAATATATATATATATGCAAGTCTTGGTGTATTCGGATCTTTTCCTGTGTAAGGTTGAGAGTATCTTGGTGACGTTTCGACGAGGTCCCACTCGTCATCTTCAGGCTGGTGTCTTCGGCTTCGTGCATGTGCGAGCAAAGCATGATCAGAGATGCCGTCTCTCTATAAATACTGGTGGGGAGGTGTGGAGTGCTGGCTTTGTTGTTGTAAGTGGGTTGGTTGGCTGTGTTGTTACATCTTGATTAGTTGATGGAGTTGATATTTGCAGATTAGTCAGCTGTTTTGTAACAGCTGTTTCGTTTTGTTCGTTATGTATGTATGTATGTATGTATGTACGTATAGTATGTATGTATGTATGTATACAGGTAGTCCTTGATTTATGACCCCAATGGGGCCCAAAATTTCTGTTGCTTAGCAAGACAGTTGAGTCGTGCCCCATCTTATGATCTTTTTTTTGCCATAGTTGCTAAGTACCGGCCGGTACGCTCCCATAGAGAGGGGCTCCTCCGGGTGCCATCAGCCAAACAATGCCGACTGGCGGCCCCCAGGGGGAGAGCCTTCTCTGTGGGGGCACGTACTATCTGGAACGAGCTCCCCCCGGAGATACAGAGGATCCCGGATCTGCACACCTTCCGCCATGCTCTAAAGACCTTATTATTTCACCAGGCGAGCCTGGCCTAATTTTCTCCCTCTTTTATAAAAGATTTTTAATTTTTAAATATCTTTTAGTATTTTATATATTCAAATTTTAAAATTGGTTTTAAATAGTTCGGGGTTTTAATTTGTCTTCAACCCCCCAAAAATAAACTTGAAAAAAAATTCTCAGGTACCCTGAGAATACGTAGAAAAATATGTTTCTTTCCCAGGAGAAGATTTTTTTTTGGGATATTAGAATGCCCAATTTTGTCACAGCATGGTATAAAAGCATGATGTGTCCTTCTGTAGCATAACATGAGTCTTATTAATAAGGAAACTGATTAACAATTAAGGAGCATTGTGCTTAATAATGTGACTTCATAAAAGAGATGAACCCTATGAACTGGTGCTTCTAAATGTGCAGTGCTTAATCAAGCATAACATTTACATAACAGAAGAAGAACTAATAATATTCATCTAGACATTAACCATCAGACAGGAATATTAACTGCTGAATCTAGTACGTTTAGGCTGCCCCAAATCTTTTCATATGTATCTGCTTTGAATGCAAGAGGTATATCCAGTGGTGGGTTGCCCCCGGTTCGGACCAGTTCGCAAGATCATGTCAGCCCCTAGTCCTTCTCTTCACTAGACTAGACATAGCCAATTCCTGCAAACATGCTTCATGTGTTTTAGCCTCCAGTCCCCTAATCATCTTTGTTGCTCTTC
This sequence comes from Pantherophis guttatus, assembly GCF_059756535.1. Taxonomy (NCBI): domain Eukaryota; kingdom Metazoa; phylum Chordata; class Lepidosauria; order Squamata; family Colubridae; genus Pantherophis; species Pantherophis guttatus. The sequence goes on from NC_142065.1 coordinate 204,028,080, forward strand.
CATCCACCAACCATCTTGGTGGCCGCTTCACTTACCTTCCACTATTTCATCTTCTCCCTTCCTGCTAGGATCCAAAGCAAAATTCTTTGGGTGATGATCTGGCATAACAGTAGCCTGGAACAAGATTTGAATAGGGAAGTTGAATGGTGGACCTACTTACAAATAAGATCAAAATACATGGAAGATACAAAGATAGATCAGGTACAATTAGAGCAAAATGAATTGGACAAAAATTGTATATGGGAGGGAACAAAAATTAATTAGTAAAATATATAAATTTTTATTACAGTATAAAATGGAAGAGGAAATAGTGAAAGATACTATGATCAAATGGGCAAGGAATTTCAATCACGTAATAGAATTAGGAAAAGATGTGGAGAACAAAAAAGAAATTGACAACATCAACGGCATACAAGGAAAACCAGATGAAAATGTTTCATAGATGGCACTTTCCACCAGCTAGAATAGCGAAGATGTTCCCTAGTAATTCACCGAAATGCTGGAAATGTAAGAGTAACTATGGAACATATTATCACATCTGGTGGACCTGCCCAGTGGCAAAGAAATTCTGGGCTAAAGTTAAAAAGTGGATAGAGGAAATAATTCAGAACTCAATAAAGGGAGAACCTGAGCAGTTTCTACTAGGGATTTCCATAGAAAATTATACCAAGGAAATACATTATTTAATATTACATATATTGACAGCAGCCTGCATAGTCTTATGCGCAAAATTGGAAGAAGGAAAATTTGCCATCAGAAGAAGATTTAATTAGAAAAAATTTAGAATGTGCAGAGATGGACAAATTAACAAAAGAACTCAAGGAGAAAGAGGATGCAGAATATTACGAAGTGTGGTGTAGATGGTATGAATGGTTGGAGAATAGGAAAAATGAGAAAGAGGAATAAAGGAGAGAGGGGGGAAAATGTTGAAGATCAAGTTACAATGTAGACGAAATAAAGAAAGATGGAAAATAATTGTTGAATAAGACAAAGTTAAAATATGTGTAAACAGATGTAAATAGCAAGAAAGGATCACTTCAAAATAGCTGTAGGAAAAAGTGATATGTATATAAATGTTGTGTGTTTGTGTCTTGTTTTAATGTATTCAAAATAAATAACTTTTTTAAAAAAAACCAGTAGCCTTTATTTAGCATATGTTGCCTTATTGAATAACTCTAATTGACTTAGCATAAAATGAACACATTAAATCAAAACATAAACACATATCAAACCCAAACAAATACAAATAATTATTCACCCCGCTGAGTCACTCATCACTGTAAGTCCTATCTGTTTTCCCTAAAAGTTCTCTGATAAAATACTGTTTTACATTTTTTCCCCAAATGATAGCAAGGAAGGAGTCATTGAAGGCAGTGGTGGGTTTCAAAAATTTTTTATTACCGGTTCTGTGGATGTGGATGTGGCTTGGTGGCCGTAGCTTGGTGGGCATGTCAGGGGAAGGATACTGTAAAATCTCCATTCCCTTCCCAATCCAGGGGAAGGTTACTGCAAAATACTGAGGTTACTGAGCCTGGATAGCTCAACAGACTAAGCACTGTACTTTAACACCAGTTGTCTGCAATTAAAGTAAGATCGAATCTCGCCAGGCTCAAGGTTGACTCAGCCTTCCATCCTTTCTAAGGTAGGTAAATTGAGGACCCCGTTTGTGGGGGCAATAAGCTGACTTTGTATAAAAATATACAAAAGTATGAAGGCTATTGCTTAACGCACTGTAAGCCGCCCTGAGTTTCCGGAGAAGGGCGGCATATAAATCAAATTAAAAAAATAATAAAATTCCCATTTCCTTCCAATCAGCTGGGACTTGGGAGGCAGAGAGTAGATGGGGGTGGGGCCAGTCAGAATTTTTACTACCAGTTCTCCGAACTACTCAAAATGTCCGCTACCGGTTCTCCAGAACTGGTCAGAACCTGCTGAAACCCACCTCTGATCAAAGGCAAAAGGAGAAGAGGACAGCAGAAGAATAGATGGTTAGATAGTGTAATTGACGCAGTGGATGTGGGTTTGGGCAGACTCAGGGAGAGGGCAGGGGTTTGGCACACCTTGGTCCATGGGATTTGCAAAGAGCTGGACACAACCTAGTGACTGAACAATAACAGCAACAAGAAAAGAGCCAATCCCATGGGGAAAGAGGAAAAAAATCTTAGAACAAACACTTAGACACCACTGAGGAAACTTGTCTCTGGGCTTCTATTTTACTGGCCATAACTCAGATTTTGACTTCAATCTTATTGGTGGAACTTACATGTGATTGGTGTCCCAAAGGTGCTTTTTCAGGAGGCAACTGGATTTAAGAATGTGGGGGAATGGAAGGATTCTGAAACTATCCAGTCAGAGCTGATGAAGAAGCTTCTTGGATGAGAAGTGAAAGATCTTCAAAAGAAAAAAAACAAGTCCAGTTGCCTCCTGAAAAAGCATCTTTGGGACAACCATGAACTGGATGACTGAGAATCTCTACAGACACATGATTGGTGTTAACCTGTTGTGTCGAGTTTCCCTGGATTCCCTTTGTCATCACAAAGTGGTTACCTCAGTGTTCCTATTTAAGCTATGTTTAAGGACAGCCCCATGTGGTGTAAATTGCAGTCATCCAAGCGTGAGATGATAGTCATGAGTTGCCATTACTATACCATCTTTTCTAGAAATGGTCCCAACTTACAAACTAGCCAAAGGTGGACAGAAGCTGTTTTGTACATGGATTTCATTTGCTGCTCCAGCAGGACTTCTGAGACCAGGAGATTTTGCACAGGACGTGGTGGCTCAGTGGCTAAGATGCTGAGATTGTCAATTGAAAGGTCGGCAGTTCAGCGGTTCGAATCCCTAGTGCCGCGTAACGGGGTGAGCTCCTGTTACTTGTCCCAGCTTCTGCCAACCTAGCAGTTCGAAAGCATGTAAAAAATGCAAGTAGAAAAATAGGGACCACCTTTGGTGGGAGGTAACAGCGTTCCGTGCGCCTTTGGCATTGAGTCATGCCGGCCACATGACCACGGAGATGTCTTTGGACAATGCTGGCTCTTCGGCTTTGAAACGGAGATGAGCACCGCCCTCTAGAGTCGGGAACGACTAGCACATATGTGTGAGGGGAACCTTTACCTTCACCTTTAGTCCCTCCCTGTCTAGAGGCAGAGAGGGAGTTACTCTGGAATCAGATGGCCTCTGTTAGAACAGGGGACCTTGTGCTGGGATTTAACCACAGTTTGTTCAGTCTCACTCTAATCCTGGCTCACCTGCTAAGCACTAAGTCAGGAATTTCTCTGCCTATCCTAATTGATCCAGGTTAGATACTAACCCCTAGACATCCCACATTAAAATGCTCTAATGTTCAACCTCTTCTCTCCAACCAACACCAACTGGATCTGTCCCACTTAGGAAGACACAGGACTCCTGCAAAAGATTGTTTTCCATCTTCAATCCTGCAAGTGACCATAAGGATATTAGGGTTGGGGTTATCAAATGCAGGTGAGAAGTCAATCAAAGTAATAAACTTCCTTCATATACTGTATAATTTTTGTCCAATAAAATGCACCATAGCACTTTAAAAAAAATGCTAAGATATGGTTTTCTTTGTCCCATTTTTGTTCCAAAATATAGACTTTGTACATATTTTTCAGCAAACATCAGTGGATTCTCTTGACCATTGCCCGTTTGGGTTTGTTGGAAGTGATTTTGATAGATTTTGATTATGAGCCAAGGTGGCGCAGTGGTTAGACTGCAGTACTGCAGCTACTTCAGCTGACTGCTAGTTCAGCAGATCAGCGGATCAAATCTCACCGGCTCAAGGTTGACTCAGCCTTCCATCCTTCCGAGGTGGGTAAAATGAGGATCCAGATTGTTGGGGGCAATATGCTATTTAGTATACTGTCTTTGGTGTAAGCCGCCCACAGTCCTCAGAGAGTGGGCGGCATAGAAATATGAATAATAAAATCATAAAAAATAATAGATGGCTGCTGAATCCTTCCATTGAAAAGTGGTGGTTGGCCTCCTTTTACATTATTGTTATTATTTTTTTTATACCCAGCCTCTATTCTTTTTATAAACAACTCAGGGCAGCAAACATGTCTAATACCTCTTCCTCCTGTTTTCTCCACAACAACTCTCTAAGTCAGGGATGGGCAAATATGGCCCCTTTATGACCTGTGGACTACAACTCCCAGAATTCCTGAGCCAACTTGGCTGTCTCAGGAATTCTGGGAGTTGAAGTCCACAGATTGTAAAAGAGCCACATTTGCCCACCCTTGCTCTAAGTGGGTTGGACTCAAAGTGTGTGACTGGCCCAAAGTCACTCATTTGGCTTTCGTGCGTAAGGTGGGATTAGAATTTACCATCTCCTCGTGATTGGTCCAATGTCACCTATCATAAGGCGTATAAGGCAGGACTAGAACTCATTGTCTTGTGATGATTGGCTCAGAGCAGTGGTGAAATCTGAACCAGTTTGATACCGGTTCGCTGGCTGTGCATGTGCGCTCCGCCCCAAGCGTGCACTGTGCACATGCATGGGCAGTTCGCACCAAATGTGCGCTGTGCGCACATGAGCAATACACACCAAAAGGAGGCTTGGGAAGGTAAGTAGAACAGTGCGGGGGATGGAAATCAGCTGTGGCGTGTGATCTTGGGAACCTTTTAAAAAACTTTTTAAAAGCATTTTTTACTACCAGTTCAGGTGAATAGGTAGTTAAAAATGCTTTTAAAAAGGTTTAAAAAAAAGGTTCCCAAGATCACAACTTGCTGTGTGATCGTTGGAACCTTTTTTTTTTTTACTTTTTTAAAGCATTTTTTTACTACCTATTCGCCTGAACCGGTAGTAAAAGAATGATTTTAAAAAGTAAACAAAAAAAAAAAAGGTTCTGACGATCGTGTGGCACTGCTGTGATCTTGGGAACCTTTTTTTTTTACCTTTTTAAAGCATTTTTAACTACCTATTTGCCCAAACCGGTAGTAAAAAAAATGCTTAAAAAGAAAAAAAAAAGTTCCGATGATCAACTGATCGACACGCGATCGTTGGAACTTTTTTTTTTTTTACTTTTGAAAGCATTTTTAACTACCAGTTCCAGAGAAACGGCAGGAAAAAAATGCTTAAAAAGTAAAAAAAAAAAAAGTTCCGACAATCGTATGTCGATCAGCTGATCGTCTGAACTTTATTTTTTAAATTTTTTTACTATTAGTACAGCGAACCAGTAGCATTTTTTAGTACCGGTTCAGGTGAACTGGCCCGAACCGGTAGCATTTCACCCCTGGCTCAGAGTCCCCCAACTGTTTCTCATGCTTAAGGTGGAAAGGGACAACTTGCCACGGCCAACTCACTACAGCCAAGTCGCCACGGCTAACTTGCTACGGCCAACTCGCCACAGCCAACTCGCCGCTGGACAACTCGCCAAGGCCAACTTGCCACGTGATAACTCACTGCAGGACAATTTAACAATTCAATTTAATTATTTTAAATAAATTTTTAAAAATAATTTGTGCCATTCACATTTCATTCTGTCCCACATTTTGCATCCTTTCATGAATGTTTCTATTCCACCATTGCTTTGATATTAGTGTAACTTCTCCCTCAGTGAGTTGGCCGTAGCGAGTTGGCCTTGGCGTGTTGGCCATGGCGAGTTGGCCATGGAGAGTTGGCTGTGGCAAACTGTCATAGAACCTGGTTAAGGTGGGACTAGAACTCACAGTCTCCTGGTGATTGGCCCAAAGTTACCCAGCTGACTTGCATGCCTAAGGCGGAACTAGAACTCCCGCCTTCTATTTTTTAGCCTGGTAGCTTAATCACTAGACCAAACTTTTGCAAAGCAACATCCTTTTCAACTCATGACAGTCTGTGAGATTTGGAGAAAGGGGGAAGTTGCCTCTACACGGGGAGTTTGTCATATTTGTCAGCCCTCCCAACAGAGAGTTCCGACAATGATGCCTGCTATCTCTTCTCGCTTTTATTCATGTAATAAACACCATAGCTGAGACTGAAGAACCTACACCTGAGCTTAAATCTCCTCACTCATGGGGTGAACTTTAAAGCATATTTAAACAGCATGGCTGGTAAAGACTTCTCGCTGAAGTTTTCGAAGAACCGTTGCTGTCACAGTGCACAGTCTGCAGAGCCAGAGAGATGAAAAGTCTGACTCGGAAGCAGAAGAAGCCATTCAAGCAGTCTTTCAGCTATTATTTCTTCCCAAACCAACCTCCTCTCTAATATGTCCTTCCTTTCTCTCTGGGAGATTGATAATTGTACCGAGCAGCAATTAAAATGTTCCATGCCAGCATAGTTCCATTCGCTTCGCAAAAAAGAGAGGAAGGGAGAAAAATATGAATGGTTTCATTTGTTGTTCGGAAGTCTTTGAATTGGTCTCCTGCAGGAGGAGTGAGGGCTTCCCAGAAGATGTTCTCACAAGTCAGGAAACACAGGTGGGACGGAACTGGTTTAGCTAGTTTTAGCCAGAGAAATCTCATTGTATTGAAAAACTTTCATTTGGCTCACTTAGATGTTTTTTGTCTTATGGTCCTCTCATTCTTGGGCCTCACATCCTGTTGTGGCCCATACACGGCCTGTTTGGCTGGTGGCTGATACGGACAGCGAGGAGGCTGGTGCGTCAGCAGCCTGTGCAGCTGGCACTCGAGTCAGACAATGAGGAGGCTGGAGAAGATGTGGTGCCAGAGGCGGGGATTCAGCCAGGACTTCAGAACCTCCAGAAGTTCCCTTAAGTGAAGAGGACGAAGAGGAGGAGCCTCTTCTCGATGCACGGGCGCGCAGAGCTGCCAAAAGGCAGGAGTGGCTCCTCAGGAGGAGGTCTCCTCGAGAGTAAGGCTAATTGGCCACTCCCTTAGCCTATTTAAGGAGGAACGCCGACTGAAGCAATTTGCAAGGAACAACTTCGTTCACTCTCCTTCATGCCTTGATCTCTGCAAATTGCTTCTGGGCTTTCTGCCAACCATAGTAAGATTGAGATTATTTATTCTTTGGATTCTTGTAGGCTGTTAAGAAAGTTAATTAACAGCCTTTGTTTGAAAAAAAACTGTTTAATTTAGTAAACTAAGGTTTGTACAGACTTTGTGTGTGCTGCGTTCTTTGGGGTCCGTAGCTGGGGCAGAGCACATCCTTGCCCTAAAACTCCTGGAAGGCTTCATGGTAGCCATATCAAAGAACATGTATCATCCTAAAAGAGGGCAGCACAATAGAAGAATTCAGAGTAACAGAGTTGGAAGGGGCTTTGGAGGTCTTCAAGTTGAACCCCTGATCAAGCAGTAGACCCCATACATCCTGGACAAATGGCTGTCCAATCTCTTCTTAAGAACTTCCAGTGAGAGAGCACCGACAACTTCTGGAGGCAGGCCATTCCTGTTGTGGTCTGCTCATAGCCTGCGGAGCTGGCAGTGGAGTCGGACAGCGATGAGGCTGAGGAAGAACATGGGCCACTCCTGGAGGCTGGGGAAGGCCCGGATGAGGGCTCTGCGTCAGAGGCAGAGATGGGGCCAGGGCCATCGGGGAGTGATGTGCGGATTCCTGAGCCTCCAGAGGCTGACAACAGAGAGGCAGAAGAACAGGACGAGCCTGTTCCTAGTGCATGCATGAGAAGAGCTGCCAGAAGGCAGGAGCAGCTAAAGCAAAGAGGATGACTCGGGAGTAGGGCCAAGAGATGATTGGCCCCTCCCATAAGGCTTAAAAGACCAGCAACGGCTCTTGGCCTCTTTGTCGGAAAACAACGTTGATAGTATTGCTGCACTTATCTCTTGTCAGCATCTTCTGCTTCTGAACTTTTGCCAAGAGAAGCCTTTGGCAATTTGCCTAATTATACCAAGGTTGGTGATTAGACTGAAAAATTTGTGTTATGAAGAGTTTGTTTTAATTTAGTTTGGACTACGCTGAGAATGAGTTAATTCTCAGCTGTTCTAATAAAGTCTGTTTGTTTTGCAACTGTTTGTGTTGATTACTACCAACTTGGGCCTGGGTCACAACAGTTCCACCAATTCACCAGTTCAATCACAGAAAATTTCTTCTTAGTTCTCGTTGATAAGTGTCCATCCATTACTTCTTGTCCTGCCATCAGGGACTTTGGAGAATAGCTTGACTGCCTCTTCTTTGTGACAGCCCCCCAAATATTGGAAGAGTGCAAAGATGTCACCCCTAGTTTTTTTCTTTGTTAGACTAGGCATACTGTATTCAGTTCCTGCAAGCATTGGTCATATGCTTTAGCTCCAGTCAGTGGTGGGATTCAAATAATTTAACAACTGGTTCTCTGCCCTAATGACCAGCTGGGTGGGTATGGCCACGGTCAGGGGATGTGACAGACGGTCTCCTGCACCACCCCGGGAGCAAAAACGGGGCACAGGGGGCGCACCACACCCCTGTGCACCATTTTGGGCCTAGTAGGCCTCCTTGCAGCCTCCTGGGAGCAAAAATTGGGCTAGAGGGGACTGTGCCGCACCTACCCTCCGCACCCTGTTTTGGGCCTAGTAGGCCTCCCTGCAACCTCCTGGGAGCCAAAACGGGGCACATGGGGACTCCTGGAAGGGGCGGGGAGGGGAGATGCCAGCCATCAATTTAACAACCGGTTCGCCTGAACCAGCCCAAACTGGCTGAATCCCACCATTGGCCCCAGTCCTCTAATCATCTGTGTTGCTCTTCTCTGCACTCTATCCCTTCTTTCTATTGTAAACAGGTTAGTTGCAATGCGTTAACTCTCCCTTTCTTGTTGCAGATAAGTTAACTAGAAAGCTTTGATACTTAATTATCAGCCTTATCAGTTAGGGACAGAAGGGGGAGGACTGTAGTAGCATAGTAATGAGCCCATCTTCTGGAAGGACCATCCTCTATCAGGGGTGTGTATCCTTTATTGCATGCTATAGCTTTTCCAGTAGTAATGTAGGGCTGTGTGAGTTGGATCATAAGGAAGGCTGAGCGCTGAAGAATCAATGCTTTTGAATTGTGGTGCTGGAGAAGACTCTTGAAAGTCCCTTGGACTGCAAGGAGATTCAATCAGTCAATCCTAAAGGAAACCAACCCTGACTGTCCTTTGGAAGGACAGATGCTGAAGCTGAAGATCAAATACTTTGGACACCAAATGAGAAGAGAGGACTCCCTGGGAAAGACCATGATGCTGGGAAGGACTGAAGGCCAGGAGGGACTCGGTATGCCATGGAGAAGGTGATAGCAGAGGATAAGATGGTTAGATAGTATCAGCAACATAGTAGGCGTAGGTTTGGGGAGAGTGAGGGAGACAGTGGAGAACAGGGGGGACTCGGTAAGCCATGGTCCATTGGGTTGCAAAGAGTCGGATATGATTTAGTGACTAAACATCAAAAGTCCTTTGTTGCTGGTTCCCTATGGCTTTCTAATGATTATGTGCCTTTGTTTTCCAAAAGGGTATAAAACGAGTGAAATTCTACCGGATTGGACTGGATCGGCCGATCCGGTAGTGATGATGGCCGGTAGTTCGGAGAACCAGTAGCAATGGAAGCTGGAGGCTCCACCCACCTGCCCACCTGTCCCATTCCGCGGAGTCGGGGAATGCACCATTCCCCGACTCCAGCCTTGCCACGGAGCCGCTGCCTGCTTGCCCTTTGCCACACAATGTATCCTACTGCTCACCTTTCTCCTGTGGCTGGCTGTCATTTGGGCAGGAAATTAAATTTTGGTGGTAGAATTGGAAGGGGTTGCAAAAAGGATGTTGAGGAATAAATGTATCTCCCTCTGGTGTTTGTTGATGGAAGCGCACATTATGACAATACGCGATACTGTCACAATGTTATCCTTGATTTCAGAGGAGTGGTGGCTTCAACAAAATGAAGTTATTACTCTTTCCCAGGGATGGGGTGGGGAGAAGAAAGAGTGGGGAAGACAGAATGCAAGTGGGTGAACAAATATCAAAACCAAGGATGATATGTGGCAGTTCTTCCAAGCTGAGTTCTTTGTTGTTTCACATCTATAGACAAAATCTTGCTTGAGTGAGGACTCAACTATCTGCATTTACAATATAGTCTGGGAACTATTAAGGAGTAGCTGACTTCACCCTCTTTCTCTCACACTTGATATCTGGGCTGAGTTGCCTCTTATTCCTCTGGAATGCTCCCTTTAAGGGAATCCACCTCCTCACCACATTCCATTGAAGCAAATGGTGAGGGCAACATTTCATAATCTAAACATAAGAACCTGTTAGAAGATTGGTCCATCTACGGTACATTTTGACTGACAGCAGCTCCTCAACATTTCAAAAAGTGACCATCCAGCTGTCAACGTCTGAGGCAGCGCACCGTTTAAAGTGGCCACAATGCGCCGCTTCGGAGTTGCCACACATGCGTAGGGAGCAGTGGTGGGTTTCAAAAATATTTACTATTGGTTCTGTGGGTGTGGCTTGGTGGGTGTGGCATGGCTTGGTGGGCATGGCTTGGTGGGTGTGGCAGGGGACAGATACTGTAAAATCTCCATTCCCTCCCCACTCCAGGGAAGGTTACTGCAAAATCCCCATTTCCTCCTGATCAGCTGGGACTTGGGATGCAGAGAAGAGATGGGGTGGGGCCAGTCAGAATTGTTACTACCGGTTCTCCGAACTACTCAAAATTTCAGAACCTGCTGAAACCCACCTCTGGTAGGGAGAGGGGGATGCATGGGGCCACAGATGGGTGCCGTGTGATGGGACTCATGCTGGGAGAGGAGCCAGGAAGGTAAACCAGTTGAGATCAGTTCAGAAGTCATCTAGGCCTGAAGAGGACTTGCTGGAGCTGGCCAGGGAGCAACCAGGAACAGGAGGATGGAGCATGCTAAGTCCATATAGCCAGCTGACTAGAAGAAGCCAGTAATGCTGGCTAGAAACCCTTTTACTCTATTGTTCACCACGTGCCAAGCTGAGACTCCAGTACAGAGACCCGTTCTACTCACAGTGTGGCCTCTTCCTTTGCTGGCTTGGTTTGGGACCGTGACACCAGCTCATCTGCTAATCTATACTATTAAGATTGGGATAAACAACTTCCCTGTGGATGGAAGCTGCACTTGATTTATTTACTGGGCTCCTGAGAGCTGTAGAGTCTGTGGCTATAACACCTTAACACCCTGGAGTGGGAAGAGCTGACCTTCTCAAAATTTCGGGAGGTTGGGTTGGGAGAGATAACAAAGCAAAAATGAAGATCTTTAAGTCTTGCGTGCGACATCAAACAACACGGCAATTCACACGCACATGCGTGCAGCATCAAAAACACAGTGATATAGGACAGGATTGTGTCCGGGCAGGCAGGTGTGGGCCCACCTGCAAATCGCCACTACCAGTTCGCCCAAACTGGTTCGAACCAGCTGAATACCACTTCTGATTTTGCCCTTTAAAATTCTGAAAGGGAAGCTTACAAAAGGTAAGATAAAATGGGTGCCGTGAGCTTCCCTAACAAACAAGGATGTAGAAGTTGATAAGGGGACTGGAAGCTAAATTATTTGATGAACATTAAGGGAACTAGATATATTTACTCTAACAAAGAGAAGGCTTAGGGGAGACTGATAGCAGCCTTCCAATACTTGAAGAGCTGTCACAGGGAAGATACTCTGCATTGCATCTGAGAACAGGACTAGAAGCAGTGGGCAGAAACTGATCAGAGGGAGAGCCAACCTGGAAATAAAAAGGAATCTCTTGATCAGAGGTCTTCAAACTTGACAGCTTTAAGACTTGTGGACTTCAACTCCAAAAATTCTCCAGCCAGCATTCTCCTGAAGGTGCTCCATCCCTGGAGGTTTTCAAGAAAAGATTGGACAGCCATTTATCCGGGATGGTATGAGCATGCCTTCCTTGGGCAAGGAAGATTAGAAGACCTCCAAGGTCCCTTCTGCCCTGTGATTCTATGACTTTTATACACAACCTTTTTCTTTGGGAAAAAAAGAGAGCAGGAAAAAGTTAAGCATCTCCTTTAGGCGTACAGATCCTCTCCCTTTGCAGTTCCAGTTTCTTCTATTGTGGAATATTATAAAGCCCATTAGAACGCATTGTAAAATTAATGTAAGCCTGCTTCCTAGTAATTCTTAGCCGTTAAAGTGTACCATTTGGCAATAACTCTTAAGAACTATATCCACAGCCCCGGCAACCACATTTGAACATTTTTCACTTATTTATAGCCCATCTCATCTCAGTACATTAGAACCCATAAGATACAAGCTGCATAATGTTTTTTTATGGTCAGAGCAGGGGTGAAATCTACTTACCTTCCTTACCGGTTCGGTAAGGCATGTGCACACCTTCTGTGCATGCGCAGAAGGTAAAATAAAATACTTCCTGGTTAAAACCAGGAAGTAATGACACCCGGGCAGCGGTCACTACTGGATCACCGAACCACGGGAGAAAATTGCTACCGGATCAGGCGATCTGGTCCGATCCGGGAGCATTTCACCCCTGGGTCAGAGATGATGTATCCCTGAACTCCACAGAGGATCAAGGGTGATAGAAGAGCATTAAGGCTGTCCACCATCAGGAGGTGCCCCCTGAATCTCTTGAGGCCTCTTCTCTTAGGGAACTTGAGGTGCCACTAATGGCCAAAATGGGAATCGGCCCTGTCAAATGCTAGGTTTATTTCTTTTTCCCCCTGGTGTGAAGTAACTCATTATCACACAGGATCGGAAATTGCAACCTGTTTATTCTGTACAGCACAAAGGAGGTGTGTTCTTGGGACCACATCAGAGATGGTATTCAGACAGTTCACACCGGTTCACCCAAACTGGTAGCAGAAATCACAGGTGGGCCCGCCCACCCGTCCCAGCTCTATGCCTTCCTATTTAGGCATAGTTTTTTTGCGTGGAAGGTGCGCACGCGATCAAAGCGCATGCACGGAAGGCTAGGCGCATGTGTGGAAGGCAGGTGCATGTGCAAATAAAGCAAGCATGCAGTGAACTGGTAATAACATAATGTGAAACCCACCACTGGACTACATCACAAAACAAGAGCCCCCAATATACAAATTGGCATAGCTTTTATATCAGGGGTGAAATCTAAAAATTTTCCCTACTGGTTCTGTGGGCGTGGCTTGGTGGGGGGGTATCCTGTGACTGAGTGGATGTGGCCAACTCAATGTCACTCACAGCCATGCCCACTCAGTCACAAGACCTCCTCCCACCAAGCCACGCCCACAGAACCCAGGAAGAAAACTTTTTAAATTTCTATTCTGCCACCCACTCGCCACCCACTCTCTCTTCCCTTTGGGTCGGGGGCCAGGATCCAGGGATGCGCCATTCCCTGGGGCCCTGGAGCTGCTGCCTGCTCACCGCCTGCCTCAACCAGGTCAGGGAATACACCATTCCGCGATACCAGCCTTGCCCCGGAGCCGCTGCCCGCTTGCCCTTTGCCACACAATGTATCCTACTGCTCACCTTTCTCCTGTGGCTGGCTGTCAGGGAAGGCAAGTGCCCGAAAGTTATCGCAGTCCCTCACTCTCCTTCTTGAATGAGCCGCCACCATCGCCGCTCTGGTCCATGTGCCGGCTGTGCAAGCACACACTGTTTATTTAATTCACTCATCAGCAGCAGGTTGGGTGAGTGCTTGCGCAGCCGGCACATGGACCAGGGCAGCAATGGTGGTGGCTCATTCAAGAAGGAGAGTGAGTGACTCCGGTAACTTTCGGGTGCTTGCCTTCCCTGACAGCCATCCGTGGGAGAAAGGTAAGGACACACCGCTTGGCAATGAGAGAGCGGGCAGCGGCTCCGGGGCAAGGCTGGTATCGCGGAATGGTGTATTCCCTGACCTGGTTGAGGCAGGCGGTGAGCAGGCAGCAGCTCCAGGGCCCCAGGGAATGGCGCATCCCTGGATCCTGGCCCCCGACCTAAAGGGAAGAGAGAGTGGGTGGCGAGTGGGTGGCAGAATAGAAATTTAAAAAGTTTTCTTCCTGGGTTCTGTGGGCGTGGCTTGGTGGGAGGAGGTCTTGTGACTGAGTGGGCATGGCTGTGAGTGACATTGAGTTGGCCACATCCACTCAGTCACAGGATACCCCCCCACCAAGCCACGCCCACAGAACCAGTAGGGAAAATTTTTAGATTTCACCCCTGATATAAAAGCTATGCCAATTTGTATATTGGGGGCTCTTGTTTTGTGATGTAGTCCAGTGGTGGGTTTCACATTATGTTATTACCAGTTCACTGCATGCTTGCTTTATTTGCACATGCACCTGCCTTCCACACATGCGCCTAGCCTTCCGTGCATGCGCTTTGATCGCGTGCGCACCTTCCACGCAAAAAAACTATGCCTAAATAGGAAGGCATAGAGCTGGGACGGGTGGGCGGGCCCACCTGTGATTTCTGCTACCAGTTTGGGTGAACCGGTGTGAACTGTCTGAATACCATCTCTGATGTGGTCCCAAGAACACACCTCCTTTGTGCTGTACAGAATAAACAGGTTGCAATTTCCGATCCTGTGTGATAATGAGTTACTTCACACCAGGGGGAAAAAGAAATAAACCTAGCATTTGACAGGGCCGATTCCCATTTTGGCCATTAGTGGCACCTCAAGTTCCCTAAGAGAAGAGGCCTCAAGAGATTCAGGGGGCACCTCCTGATGGTGGACAGCCTTAATGCTCTTCTATCACCCTTGATCCTCTGTGGAGTTCAGGGATACATCATCTCTGACCCAGGGGTGAAATGCTCCCGGATCGGACCAGATCGCCTGATCCGGTAGCAATTTTCTCCCGTGGTTCGGTGATCCAGTAGTGACCGCTGCCCGGGTGTCATTACTTCCTGGTTTTAACCAGGAAGTATTTTATTTTACCTTCTGCGCATGCACAGAAGGTGTGCACATGCCTTACCGAACCGGTAAGGAAGGTAAGTAGATTTCACCCCTGCTCTGACCATAAAAAAACATTATGCAGCTTGTATCTTATGGGTTCTAATGTACTGAGATGAGATGGGCTATAAATAAGTGAAAAATGTTCAAATGTGGTTGCCGGGGCTGTGGATATAGTTCTTAAGAGTTATTGCCAAATGGTACACTTTAACGGCTAAGAATTACTAGGAAGCAGGCTTACATTAATTTTACAATGCGTTCTAATGGGCTTTATAATATTCCACAATAGAAGAAACTGGAACTGCAAAGGGAGAGGATCTGTACGCCTAAAGGAGATGCTTAACTTTTTCCTGCTCTCTTTTTTTCCCAAAGAAAAAGGTTGTGTATAAAAGTCATAGAATCACAGGGCAGAAGGGACCTTGGAGGTCTTCTAATCTTCCTTGCCCAAGGAAGGCATGCTCATACCATCCCGGATAAATGGCTGTCCAATCTTTTCTTGAAAACCTCCAGGGATGGAGCACCTTCAGGAGAATGCTGGCTGGAGAATTTTTGGAGTTGAAGTCCACAAGTCTTAAAGCTGTCAAGTTTGAAGACCTCTGATCAAGAGATTCCTTTTTATTTCCAGGTTGGCTCTCCCTCTGATCAGTTTCTGCCCACTGCTTCTAGTCCTGTTCTCAGATGCAATGCAGAGTATCTTCCCTGTGACAGCTCTTCAAGTATTGGAAGGCTGCTATCAGTCTCCCCTAAGCCTTCTCTTTGTTAGAGTAAATATATCTAGTTCCCTTAATGTTCATCAAATAATTTAGCTTCCAGTCCCCTTATCAACTTCTACATCCTTGTTTGTTAGGGAAGCTCACGGCACCCATTTTATCTTACCTTTTGTAAGCTTCCCTTTCAGAATTTTAAAGGGCAAAATCAGAAGTGGTATTCAGCTGGTTCGAACCAGTTTGGGCGAACTGGTAGTGGCGATTTGCAGGTGGGCCCACACCTGCCTGCCCGGACACAATCCTGTCCTATATCACTGTGTTTTTGATGCTGCACGCATGTGCGTGTGAATTGCCGTGTTGTTTGATGTCGCACGCAAGACTTAAAGATCTTCATTTTTGCTTTGTTATCTCTCCCAACCCAACCTCCCGAAATTTTGAGAAGGTCAGCTCTTCCCACTCCAGGGTGTTAAGGTGTTATAGCCACAGACTCTACAGCTCTCAGGAGCCCAGTAAATAAATCAAGTGCAGCTTCCATCCACAGGGAAGTTGTTTATCCCAATCTTAATAGTATAGATTAGCAGATGAGCTGGTGTCACGGTCCCAAACCAAGCCAGCAAAGGAAGAGGCCACACTGTGAGTAGAACGGGTCTCTGTACTGGAGTCTCAGCTTGGCACGTGGTGAACAATAGAGTAAAAGGGTTTCTAGCCAGCATTACTGGCTTCTTCTAGTCAGCTGGCTATATGGACTTAGCATGCTCCATCCTCCTGTTCCTGGTTGCTCCCTGGCCAGCTCCAGCAAGTCCTCTTCAGGCCTAGATGACTTCTGAACTGATCTCAACTGGTTTACCTTCCTGGCTCCTCTCCCAGCATGAGTCCCATCACACGGCACCCATCTGTGGCCCCATGCATCCCCCTCTCCCTACCAGAGGTGGGTTTCAGCAGGTTCTGAAATTTTGAGTAGTTCGGAGAACCGGTAGTAACAATTCTGACTGGCCCCACCCCATCTCTTCTCTGCATCCCAAGTCCCAGCTGATCAGGAGGAAATGGGGATTTTGCAGTAACCTTCCCTGGAGTGGGGAGGGAATGGAGATTTTACAGTATCTGTCCCCTGCCACACCCACCAAGCCATGCCCACCAAGCCATGCCACACCCACCAAGCCACACCCACAGAACCAATAGTAAATATTTTTGAAACCCACCACTGCTCCCTACGCATGTGTGGCAACTCCGAAGCGGCGCATTGTGGCCACTTTAAACGGTGCGCTGCCTCAGACGTTGACAGCTGGATGGTCACTTTTTGAAATGTTGAGGAGCTGCTGTCAGTCAAAATGTACCGTAGATGGACCAATCTTCTAACAGGTTCTTATGTTTAGATTATGAAATGTTGCCCTCACCATTTGCTTCAATGGAATGTGGTGAGGAGGTGGATTCCCTTAAAGGGAGCATTCCAGAGGAATAAGAGGCAACTCAGCCCAGATATCAAGTGTGAGAGAAAGAGGGTGAAGTCAGCTACTCCTTAATAGTTCCCAGACTATATTGTAAATGCAGATAGTTGAGTCCTCACTCAAGCAAGATTTTGTCTATAGATGTGAAACAACAAAGAACTCAGCTTGGAAGAACTGCCACATATCATCCTTGGTTTTGATATTTGTTCACCCACTTGCATTCTGTCTTCCCCACTCTTTCTTCTCCCCACCCCATCCCTGGGAAAGAGTAATAACTTCATTTTGTTGAAGCCACCACTCCTCTGAAATCAAGGATAACATTGTGACAGTATCGCGTATTGTCATAATGTGCGCTTCCATCAACAAACACCAGAGGGAGATACATTTATTCCTCAACATCCTTTTTGCAACCCCTTCCAATTCTACCACCAAAATTTAATTTCCTGCCCAAATGGAGAAAATATAGGAAATGGGGATATCCTTGAAGTGGGGAGGGGGAAGAAAAAAGCATCCATATGAAAATGATTTGGGGTTATTGGAGCCCTGGTGGTGCAGTGATTAGAATGTAATATTGCAGGCTAATTCTGCCCACAGACTGGAGTTCGATTCTGATGGAACTCAAGGTTGTCTCAAGCTTCCATCCTTCTGAGGTCAGTAAAATGAGGACCCAGATTGTTGGGGGCAATATGTTGACATTGTGCTTTAAAGCACAATGGGGCACTATATAAATATAGCAATAGCATTTAGACTTATATACCACTTCACAGAGCTTTACAGCTCTCTCTAAGCCAGGGCTGTCAAACTCCTGCCCTGGGGACCGGATGTGTCATATCCTGGCCACACCCATGCCCGGTTTAGCGAACTGGAAAAAAGTCCCGATATATCATGTGACGCTACTGTGACGACATGAGTTTGATACCCTTGCTCTAAGCTGTTTACAGAGTCAGCCTATTGCCCCCAGCAATCTGGGTCCTCATTTTACCCACCTTGGAAGGAGGGAAGGCTGAGTCAAACTTGATCGGTCAGGATCGAACTCCTGGCAGTGAGCAGTGAATTAGCCTGCAATACTGCATTCTAACCACTGTGCCACCCTGACTCCTAAGTACTATTTATATTCATTATTACTATTTATTGTGACTATTATTATTACGACTATTTATTATTACTAAATAGCATTAGGGGACGTGGTGGCTCAGTGGCTAAGACACTGAGCTTGTCAATCGAAAGGTCGGCAGTTCGGCGGTTTGAATCCCTAGCACCATGTAACGGGGTGAGCTCCCGTTACTTGTCCCGGCTTCTGCCAACCTAGCAGTTTGAAAGCACGTAAAAAATGCAAGTAGAAAAATAGGGGCCACCTTTGGTGGGAAGGTAACAACGTTCTGTGCGCCTTTGGCATTTAGTCATGCCAGCCACATGACCATGGAGACGTCTTTGGACAGCGCTGGCTCTTCGGCTTTGAAACAGAGATGAGCACTGCCCCCTAGAGTCGGGAACGACTAGCACATATGTGCGAGGGGAACCTTTACCTTTAGCATTAGTACTAGTTCTAAAGTATTGCTATGGGCAGTAGCAGTAGTGGTGAGAAAGCCCTTCTCATCTGCAAAATAGAGAGCTTTTCACTTTAGCTGTTCTCCCCATCCTCATATCTTTTCTTCTCCTGCCCTGCCTCTCCACCCACCCACCCCCGGAGTCCTTAAGTGGCCACCAAAAGTTTGCTTTCATTTGCCATCAAGTTGGTTTGTGGCAGTGGTGAAACCCAATTTTTTTTTTTACTTCTGTGGGTGTGAGTTGGTGGGCATGGTGTGGCTTGGTGGGTGTGTCAGGAGAAGGATACTGCAAAATTCCCATTCCCTCCCCACTCCTGGGGGAAGGATATTGCAAAATCTCCATTCCCACCGCACTCTGGGGTCAGCCAGAAGTGGTATTTGCCGGTTCTCCGAACTACTCAAAATTTCTGCTGCTGGTTCTCTGAATTGCTCAAAATTTCTGCTACCGGTTCTCCAGAACCTGCCAGAACCTGCTGGATTTCATCCCTGGTTTGTGGGTGTCTGAATCACTCCAACAAGCAGGAAGAGCTACTGAAGGAAGGAGAGCAACAAGGATATAAGCTTTTTGTAGGCTTCCTTCTTCAGCCTATTTATATGCTGGCTGTTTCTTCTGCCCACTGCCAGTGCCTTTTTACAATTCCTGCAATTTTCCTGGTGAAAGATATTCTGAACAGACAGCGAGTTGCACAAAATAAACATTACCCCCATCAAGTCGTTCAGCACAATTTGATCAATTTCTTTTTGGGGGGCAAAACGTTCTGCAAGATAAATGATTGCCAACAATTTTGGGATTTCTTTAGGCTGAATTGGTATCGGCTCGTTTTCTGAGGTCCTGGCTGTGTAATTTCTGCTAACGCACTAAAAGGCTCCTCTGACGTCAAAGGACTTGGCTGAACTGAACAAGGAGCCCTAAAATCTCAGCACAAGTTTCTGTATCAGCAAATGAAAACTATTATCAGGGAAAACTGTAGACCGTTTTAATGGGTTTCAGAGAAGGAAGGGATGAAAAAGAATCGAGAGTTCGGTTCTTCAAACAAGATTATGGAACTCGGCCCTCAGGCTAAATTCAGCTTCCAAGTCTGCTCCGTCTGACTGATCAAGGTCTCCACGTAAATCTTTCCTGTCCTCCAAAGCCCATTTTTCTCTCTACCTTATCATTGTTGAAATTTCAAGCTCCTTTCTTCTCATTTATATCAGCGACTCTTTTTCTTTCTTTCTTTTTAAGCTATTGAGGTCAGTACCCCAGTAAGTGGCAATGCGGGAAAAAATATTCAATGCTGAAATACCTCACGAATGAAGGCAAATATACGTGTCCCAGGATAATGTTGCAAGGTCTTTTTTTTCTTTTAAATGCCTCTGACGATCCAAGCTGAGTTGCCTGATCAGCAGAGGCTTTTTTTCTTTTAGATGCCTCTGACGATCCAAGCTGAGTTGCCTGATCAGCAGAGGCTTTTTTTCTTTTAAAAGCCTTTGACAATCCCAGCTGAGCTGCATGATCATCAGAGGCTTTTTTTTTTTTTTTACTTTTAAAAGCATTTTTTGGGCGGAAGAGGTTGTAGAAAAAATGCTTTTAAAAGTAAAAAAAAAAGCCTCTGATGATTGTGCAGCTCAGCTGGGCATGGGGGGGGGGAGGGCAGGCATTTTTGCTACTAGTTCTCCGAACCACCCGCCTCCATCGCTACCGGATCAGGTGATCCGGTCCGAACCGGGAGCATTAACCCCTGATCTGAAGGCCAGACAAGGGATAATGGATGGAACCTGACCAAGGAGAGATTCAACCTAGAAATAAGGGAAAATTTTCTGACAGTGAGAACAATCAACCAATGGAACAGAAGTTGCCTTCGAAAGTTGTGGGAGCTTCATCACTTGAGACTGTCAAGAAGAGATTGGACTGCCATTTGTTCAAAATGGTGTAGGGTCTCCTGCTTGGGTGGGGGGTTGGAGTAGATGACCTACAAGGTCCCTTCCAACTGTGTTAATCTAAAAAAAAAAAAAAAACCAATCTATGAGTCCAAAAGTTTGGAAGAAACCTCTGCTTCTGATGATTGACCCAGATTGGATCCTGCTGAAGTAAACAAGATGTTAAAATAATCATCTGATCACACCAGTTACTTCACCACACTTTGACTGGGGTCTTTCTTTTTTTAGGTGTGGGACCCAGGCAGTGGTGGGTTTCAAAATTTTTTACTACCGGTTTTGTGTTTATGGCTTGGTGGGCATGGCATGGCTTGGTGGACATGGTTTGGTGGGCGTGGCAGGGGAAGGATACTGTAAAATCTCCATTCCCTCCTCAATCCAGGCGAACGTTACTGCAAAATCCCAATTTCCTCCCGATCAGCTGGGACTCAGGAGGCAGAGAATAGATGGGGGCAGGGCCAGTCAGAGGTGGTATATACCGGTTCTCCGAACTACTCAAAATTTCTGCTACCGGTTCTCCAGAACTGGTCAGAACCTGCTGAAACTCACCTCTGGACCCAGAATAGTTACTCTTTTTGATCTTTCTAAAAAAGACTCCCTCTGAGGAGTTATTGTCTGGCAGGAGACCTTCTTTATGGAAGAAGACTTGTCTATATTTCAAGATGACCCATTGGGAACCTTCTCAACAATGTTACTTCTTCTTGATGGTGGGGATATATGGACATCTTTCATCTTGACCTGAAGTTAGACTATATAAAAGTCTCTCTTCCTTTTATCCCTTCCCGCCTCCACCAATAAGTCTTGAGTTTAGTTTGAGCTGATGGAGAATGACTGGTCCAAAGCCACACAATCATTCTTTGACTGAGGATGGACTTGAAGCCAAGTTATCTCACACCAACATCTTAATCTTATTTGGTCATGGAAGGTTTTTGGTGTCAGCACTTCAACCTGCATTTACTCTAGTGCTGACATAAGAAGGAGAATGCAGGCGTCTGCAACGGGATGGTTGCCTTTCACCTACTTATTTCCTCTGGAGATAATGTCCCCTAGGAGATGGATGGGAGGGGGGGAAATTCTTTGAATTGGAGCAGTAGATTAGGGGTGAATGATTGGGAAGATGGCCAATGAATGCAGAGGAGTGGGGGAAGGAAGAGGAGGGGTTTGGAGGCAGCACATCAGTGCCGGCTGCAACGAGTCAGTGTAAAAAGTGTTGTGCTTAATAAAATGGAAATTTGTTTTATAAAAGACTTTGTTTGCGATGCAATTTATTTGAAGACAGCCTGAAAACCTGACACTGGAGGCCCTCCAGAGGCTGGAAACGGCCCTTTTTCTGACTTCCGGTGGGCCCAGAAGGCCTGTTTTTAGCCCTCCCCAGGCTATAGAGGCTTTCTTGGAGCCTGGGGAGGGCGAAAACAGCCTCCCCCACCCCCATAGGTCCTCTGGAGGCTGTATTTACCTGGCATCCAAAACAGGCTGCATGGAGACTCCTGGGAGGGGAGGGGCAGCATGGGTGGGGTCACCAGAAAATCAGCTGGCCGACATGCGCATGCATGCTGGAACTGAGCTATAGGGCAACGGCTCGCGTGCCCACAGATATGGCTCCACGTGCAACCTGTGGCACATGTCCCACAGGTTCGCCATCACGGGTCTAGAGTCTAATAGCTTTAAAAAGAATAACCTTGTTTAGATCTCTGGTTTCTAGAGGCTTTGGTTCCACAGAGGTTAGATTATGATTCTATAGCCTGTCAATAGGTTTACTCTAGAGTTACAAGGGGTTTAGTGCACCCTGTTATTAACACAGCTGCCTGCAATTTCTGCTGGTTCGAATCTCTCCAAGGCTCAAGGTTGACTCAGCCTTCCATCCTTTCTAAGGTAGGTGAAATGAGGACCCAGTTTGTGGGGGCAATAAGCTGACTTTGTATAAAATATACAAAAGAATGAAGGCTATTGCTTAACGCATTGTAAGCCGCCCTGAGTCTCCGGAGAAGGGCGGCATATAAATCAAATTAAAAAAAAAAAACAATTGCAAAGAACTTTCGGAAAGTGCATAACAGCCAAGGTTCAAAAAAAATCCTCATTCATAAGATCTATGGTACCTCCATTTCTATAGCTGTCTGTGAAATCATTTCCAACCTATCTTTTCCACCTTTTTTCCCCATTTTCTCTCCTTGTGAAGTCGAGAAATAAAACTGAAGAGCCATAAATCTTCTTAGCTGACCACAATGGTCTCATCTAGACAGCTCCCAAGTTGTCCTTGATTCTACTTTTCCAGACTTCATTGTTATTTATACAAAGAAATGTGGACACGTAAGATCTCAAGGTTCCCTAATGAAATCGTCATTCTCAGCTATTCTAGATCAGTGTTTCTCAATCTTGGAAGCTTGAAGATGGGTGGACTTCAACTCCCAGAATCCCCCAGCCAGCGCTGCTGGCTGGGGGTTCTGGGAGTTGAAGTCCACCCATCTTCAAGCTACCGAAGTTGAGAAACACTGTTCTAGATGGAAACAAACATAGGTTAGTTTCCCCCCCCCCTTTTTTAATTCCTCTTATGGTGTTAGCTTCATCTCATTCAGGAATGAAACACAGTTAAGTAACTTTTAGCTATTAAAGTCGCATTTCCTCTCTAATTCCAGCAGCATCCAAGGATAACTCAAAGCGTGTTAAATCTGTCAGATTTTATCACCCATTTCCTAAGTAGGCCAGACCTTAGCAATGGGAACAATAAATTTCAGGCCGGTATAGTTTTATGCTGACTCAAGGAGAGATAGAAAGCATTTCAATTCGTCAGCGAGGAAAGGTCAAAAGTCTCTGGAGCTTCTGCATACAAAAATCGAAATCCCAAAAATATCCTTAGATATCTAAGTTGAAGTTAGAACAAAACAACAGAAACCCGTGTTAGAAGAAATATCCTTCTGGGTTCAGTTCCAAGTGTACAACCGGTTTGGTGATGTCATATCGTCACCACTACCGGCTCAGGAGAACCAGGCCAAACCGGGAGGAATCCACCACTGGTCCAAATCCCCGTCCAAGCAGACCCTACACCATTTTGGACAGATGATGGTCCAGTCTCTTCTTGAAAGCTTCCAGTGATGAAGCTCCCACAACTGCTGAAGGCAACTTCTGTTCCATTGCTTGATTGTTCTCACTGTCAGAAAATTTCTCCTTATTTCTAGGTTGAATCTCTCCTTGGTCAGTTTCCATCCATTATTCCTTGTCTGGCCTTCAGGTGCTTTGGAGAATAGGTTGACCCCCCTCTTCTCTGTGGCAGCTCCTCAAATATTGGAATACTGCTATCATGTCTCCCCTTGTCCTTCTCTTCACCAGACTAGCCATGCCCAGTTCCTGCAATTGTTCATTATATGTTTTAGCCTCCAGTCTCCTAATCCAGAGGTCACCAACCTTTTGGACCTTAGGGTCCACTAACTTCATAATTTTAAATCCCACAGACCACTAATATGTTCTGCCTAATGACCGGTTGGGTGGGCATGGCTAGGTGGTCATGTGACTGGGTGGGTGTGGCCAACTTGATGTCACTCACATCGAGGGGTGTCTCACTGGCCTCTACTTGCCCCTCCACTCCCAGCCACTCCTCACCTGCCCGCCCGGGCTCCTTAGGGCCCCAACAGGAAGCAGTTGTTGGAGCTAAGCAGCCACCACGAGAAAGAGTTGACAAAAGAGCTCAGTTCAAATTGGATCTGTTGCAATATTTTCAGGATCAGACTCAATAAAGATAATAGGAGTTAGAGCTTTAAATATATTTCTTTTTAATTATGATAGGCATTCTATATTCACTGAATATTCAAGGTAGAAGCAACGAGAATGGTGAGGGTGGCTCCTTATATATACAAGGGGTGGAGCTAGGAATGGGAGTGGTAAGTTATGAATACATTAAAGTCCAAAGAATAAGTTAACCTCTGATGTTCCATATATACATTATTTACACATTGGAGAATAAGGCATTTACATCTGACAAATCCCCCTCTAAATGCCGGTTCGTTACACAACACCAATTACATTCTGATTCAGGACAATATAATACATATAATTTAGAAGTTAAATATTTGTGTTGTTTAGAAGGTAAGGGTTTTGTTAATATGTCAGCTAATTGTTCAGAAGTATCGCAATGTATTGCTTTAATGAATCCGTCTTGAGACAGTTGTCTCACATGCTTAAACTTTATATCAATATGCCTGGACCTTTGTCCAATTGCATCGGATCTGGATATTTCAATGGCCGCTTTATTGTCTTCATGCATAATAAATGGTAAAGTGGGTTTCTTCCAAACATCAGTGATCAGATCATTGAACCATACAAGGTTATTTGCAGCCTTGGACAAACAAACATATTCCGCTTCTGTAGTAGAAGTGGCTACTAGTTCTTGTTTACCAGTATACCAGTAAACTGGACAATCATTCAATAGAAAAACATAACCAGAAGTACTCTTTCTGCATGATGTATCACCAGCCCAATCTGCATCAGCATAACAAGTAATTTTTGGTTCTCTGTCATTATTGGGTTCCAGCATTAAACAAAAATCTAATGTACCCTTCAGATATCTTAGAATTCTTTTGACAGCTTCCCAATGATACAAGGTTGGTTTACTAACATATCTTGACAATAGATTGAGAGGTAATGCAATATCTGGCCTAGTCCAATTAGATATATAAAGGAGTGAACCTATAACTGATCTGTAAAATGTGTTGTCTTTAAACTCAGGGGAAGATTCATCAGTGTTTCTAAGAAAATCAGTTTGCATAGGGGTGTCACAGGTTTTGGCATTATTTAAGTTACATTTGTTTAGGAGTTCGATGATTTTATCTTTCTGTGTAAGTTTGAATCCCCTTTTAGTTTTGTTAATTTGCACACCAAGGTATTTATTCACTTTACCCAGAGATTTCAGTGAGAAGTGTTCATTTAACTTATTTACAAAGATTTCCCTGCTCTCTTTATGCTTTCCAATGTATAAAATATCGTCCACGTAAATTAATACAAATTCAATATGATCATTACTCTTTTTTACAAAGAAACAATTATCAGCAGTGGTGGCGTTGAAATCCATGGTCTTAAGTACTTTTACCAAGCAATCGTACCATCTTTTGCCGGATTGCTTTAATCCGTACAGACTCTTATTTAATAACCAAATTTCGTTCTTATTAGTGTATTGACTGTGTGGTGCTCTTACATATATTTCCTTATCTAATTTTGCATGTAAGTATGCGGTCTGTATGTCATATTGGAATACGTCCAGATTGAGTGCAGATGCTACTACAAGGGCTGTTTTGACACTCTCTGTTCTCACTGTGGGTGAATATGTATCAGTATAGTCTTCTGGATATTTTTGTGCATAGCCTTGTGCAACTAGTCTAGCCTTGTATAAGGTATTGCCTCCTTCTAAGTTCTTAATTTTATAAATCCACCTGGTACCTATAATTGTTTTATCCTTAGGTGCGATCGCAGGTGTGAATACATTTAATCCTTGTAAACTTTCCATCTCTTTTTCCATAGCTAGTTCCCATTTTTCTCTTTCTTCATGTGGAAGTTTCAATACTTCTTCATATGTATTAGGTGTTATTTGTTCTCCATTCATATGCATTATGTAATCTTTGTATTTATTTGGTATTTGGTTTCTATTGTTTCTAATAGTTCTTTCAGGCTTGCTATGGTTATCATGCAAATATCTAGCTTCCTTTTTTGTTAATGTGTCTGTCTTTATTTTATGCTGACTATTAGTCCAAGTTTTGGTTTTGTTCTTACTTTTGTTAATATTTTGATTTTCTGTTGTTCCTTCCTCGCAAGATATCGTATCTTTACATTTATTAGGAAATATTTCATTAAGGTGCAATTTTGACCAATTGGCCTGTTCATGGAACACAGCTGTTCTGGATACTATAAATTTGTTATTACTATCAATAAATCTGTACCCTTTGGTTCCAGTTTCGTATCCCATGAATCTTAATCTCCTGGATACGTTTTCTCCCTTTCTCCTCAATTGTTTAGGTATGTGTACGTCTGCAGTGACTCCAAATATGTGCATGTGTGATAATTTGGGTTTTCTATTGTACATCACCTCATATGGTGTCTTATTCACAATACTGGACCAGGTTCTATTTTGAGTGTAATTCGAATAATGTAATGCCTCTGACCAAAATTGTTTGCCTAAACCAGCATCCTCTAATGTGCACCTAATCATGGTTTGTAGTGTGGAATTTTTCCTCTCTGCAACTCCATTTTGAAATGCAGAAAAAGGATTGGACGTGAAATGTAACATTCCTCTATCCTTTAACCATTGGGAGAATTCTTTAGACATGAACTCACATCCCCTATCTGTCATAATTTGCTTTATTCTGATATTATGTTGTGTTTCTATACGTTTGTAGAATTCCTTAAATTTCTGAAATGTTTCATCCTTGTGCTTTAATGTGTAAACAAAACCATATCGGCTGTAGTCATCCACTATTGTTAGGAAGTAACGTTTTCTATAGGTAATTGAGGGACTTAATGGACCAACTAAGTCCATATGTACCAAATCAAAAATATTGTTAGTTGATCTGTTAGATTTTTTTGGTCTGGGACTGGTTTTTAGTTTGGTGGATTTACATACTGAGCATTCCAAATAATTTTCACAATTTTTTATTTTGACACCTTCTGCGTGTTCAGTCATTTTTTGTACTACAGGAAAGCTTGCATGTCCTAACTTCCTGTGTAAGATGTGAGCACACTCATCATGAATTGGTTTACCTATTTTTGGTTTCTTTTCCTTGTATGTATTTTTGTGATCATGAGTTATTCTACACTCATCATTGTCACTGTTACTGACATTTTCATCATCTGCTTCAATACAATCTTCCATATTTGAATCAATGTTATGTAAACATCTTTCTTTAGTTATCAGATAGGGTAGACCTCCTTTTATCATTACAGTACCTATATTTGTTTTGTTCTTTTCTATAGTTGCTTTCCCTTTTGAGAAAACTATATTGATATCAGATTCTCTGCTTAATTTTATGGCACTTAGTATATTGTGAGGTATTTCTGGGATTAATAATACCCCCTCTATTTTCCCTAGACCAGGCAAGGTCACATTTCCTTTGCCTAGTACTTGAACCTTTTCTTGATTAGCTACCTTTATCACAAACTTATCTTCTATAAATGAAGATAATATACTTTTGTTGTTGGTGGTGTGATTTGTTGCACCAGAATCAATAAGCCAATTGTTATTCTCATCCTGCTGTGTTCTGGTGCTGTCTTGTTTATTTAGCCCATTCAGTGACCCAGATTTCCTCTCTTTTGAATTTTCTCTACCCCCTCTACCTTCTTTGTAATTTGGTGGACTTCTATATTTGTGTCTATCTGTGGAAGATTGTCTGTAATTATATTTGCTCCTATATTCTGGCCTATGTCTCTCTCTTGAGACTTTGGGACAGTCTCTTCTACTATGTTCCCTGGATCCACAATTGTAGCATCTAAAGGCCTCATTATGTTTATCTTGAAAGACTACTTTCCTAAAAGGTTTGTGGTCTGTTTGGTTACTGGATCGATTTTTTCTTGAATTGTCTTCTGCTATCAATTTGTTAGATAGACTTTCTATGGATAAATATCCCAAATTAATGGTATCTAAGTGTGACATAAAGCTATCCCATGATGGATCAAGTGAATTGATAATAACACTTTTCATTGTTTGATCTGAAATCACTTCCCCCCTCAATTGTAGCTCAGCTCTTATTTTGTTTAGATTTATCAAATGCTCACTTATAGAAACCCCTGGTTTTACTCTAGAGGAAAAGAAATCCTTAGACATTCTTGTGGTTGTAGCTACGCTATCGCTGTGAAATAGATTAAACATGCATTGAATTATTTCTGATACAGTTAGGTTTGGTTTGATGCTATGATACATTGCAGGAGACACGCTAGATATTATTATGAAAAATGCTCTATGATGTAAACAATCTATTTTTAAAGTCCAAGGCCTTCTTGGAGGGCTAGTTATAAAGAATAGTAAATTTTCTTTCATGAAAATAACCTGAAGCTGTTGATACCACTCTTGTAAATTAATGCCATCAATTCTAAGTTTTGGGAAGTCACTGGGTAAGTTACCTACATTATTCTGTCCATTACTTACAACCTGGGGCAGTCCGTGATCTCTCAAGTGCAGGAAATTACAGAACGGCATTGGGATGCTTGCAATGAGTCTGCGCGGTTCTCTGGCCAGTTCAAGTCCTTCTGGGTCGTCTACGTAGTTTCGCACATGCGCGTTGCTCATTTCTTCTTTGGTGGCGTCGTGGAAGGTTCTCTCCCTTTCAGCTCTCTCGATCCGCTCCTCCTCAGATGAGTCGGTCTCTGGCTCGGTTTTTGGGGTTCTGGTGGTGGCGACGGTTCTTTTCTTCTTTTTGTGTGCGTTGGTATTCGATCTTGTCTGTGGTGTAGGGCGAAATCGGCATGGCTCTCTGGGCTCGGGCGTCGTCGCTTTCGAAGTCAGGATGGGAGCGTGCAGGTCTTGAGTCGCCGGTTTGATTTCTTGCTTCTTCGTAGATGTCTTGGTAATTTTCAGTCTTGGCCCAAAAACAGCAAAAAGTGTTTTCATTGCTGATTTTACTTGAGATTTTGTTAAATCGTCTTCACTTTCTGATTTTGGATCATCTGAAGAGTTTGAGACTTCTTTCTCACTTTCTTCGTCTGATAGTGTTTCTCGCGCCAGAAATTTTGAACTGAGCGTTTTGATTGGCTCTGCTCCATTCTCTTTTGAAGTTCGTTGAAACCAAGATGGCTGCCATTCAAAATTTCGCGCGGGATCACATCTTTTCTTTTTAACAACTATTTTCTCAGTAGTCATCTCACTTACGGTTTTTTGATCTTTGGGTTTTTCTTTAATGACGTTTTTCTCTCTCGCTGCTCCGCTGTTCTTCAGCATCTCCTGGAGGTCCGCGATGAGACTTTCATCATTCTTTTGGCTTTTTAGTATCTTTAATATCTCTGACCTGAGTTCGTTATTTTCTATTTCGATTTCTTTCTGGTCATTATTTTCACTCATTAGTTCTTCTTCTTCAGTGGTGTATTCTTCGGATTCTCTCGAAATCGCATTGGTGGATTCGTTGATCATCTCTTGATCAGTTTCTATTTCTTTGCTGTAGGCCCTGGTGTTGGGCCTATCTTTCTTGGACATTTTTAATTACTTATTGAGTCAATTAACCATCCTCTGCTACCAGATTGTTGCAATATTTTCAGGATCAGACTCAATAAAGATAATAGGAGTTAGAGCTTTAAATATATTTCTTTTTAATTATGATAGGCATTCTATATTCACTGAATATTCAAGGTAGAAGCAACGAGAATGGTGAGGGTGGCTCCTTATATATACAAGGGGTGGAGCTAGGAATGGGAGTGGTAAGTTATGAATACATTAAAGTCCAAAGAATAAGTTAACCTCTGATGTTCCATATATACATTATTTACACATTGGAGAATAAGGCATTTACATCTGACAGGATCTGACCGAGAAGGAGGCTCAGCAGAAACACCACACTGAGGACTATGAGCATAGGCTTTCCAAGCAGAGGGAAGACCTGTGGGAGTACAAGGCCAGGTACCGGCGCCTGGAGGCTCAGCAGGCTGAGCTCAGTTCCAGGCCATGATGCAGTCCCACTGGAACAAGGCCCTCCGACTCATTGCCACCAGTGGCCCTTCCCTCCAGCCTTCACCCAAAGCTCCGCACCAGGAGGCTGAAGCAGACCCCCAGGTCAGAATTTCTTCCCCCCCCTCCGACCTGCACAAAAAGATCCTGAAGGGTGAGACTCTCTGCAGCAACACAAACATTCATTGCACGTATCTGTCCCATGGGCCTTAATTTGAGAACCCCTGATTTAGTGCAATATAAGAAATGCAAATAATTTTTCTATGGACCGCCAACATTTTCTCATGGACCACCAGTGGTCCACGGACCACCGGTTGGTGACCACTGCCCCAATTATCCTGGTTGCTCTTCTCTGCACTCTTTCTAGAATCTCATCTTGTTTATAGTGTGGTGACCAAAACTGGATGCAATGCATTATGATCAATCGGTGAGCAAAAGCTACTTTTGACATCCTGTGAATGTAAGTATAAAAAGAAAGGCACTCAACATTGGTCCGTGGTGACTTGGTTCATTTTGTTGTAACAATCCTTTTCTTTGGCATTATGTTCTTGCTTTGTTTTCCTTGCCTTTTTTTTCCTTTTCTTTTTTGCTATCCCTTGTATGTTTCCCAGGCAACTCACTGGATGTAGCCTCCCTGACCGATAGCATAAGTTTTGCTTGTTTTCTTTTTCCTTTCTTTCTTGTTTTCTTTATTTTCTTTTTAATTTGTTCCCAGCTGTAATTATGGTAAACTCTGAGATGACCCGGTGTGGTTGATTGATAGCAGACTGAGCATGAGATGGAAGGTTCCCCTTTGCAAAACTGACCAGGAATGTGTCATTCATGAAGGTGCTTTCACCTCTGAGAATACGTGACTTGAAAGAGGGAATTTAATTTTTGTTTTTTGTTTTTTTTAATTTGATTTATATGCCGCCCTTCTCCGGAGACTCAGGGCGGCTTACAATGTGCTAAGCAATAGCCTTCATACTTTTGTATATTTTTTATACAAAGTCAGCTTATTGCCCCCACAAACTGGGTCCTCATTTAACCTACCTTAGAAAGGATGGAAGGCTGAGTCAACCTTGAGCCTGGCGAGATTCGAACCTGCAGAAATTGCAGGCAGCTGTGTTAATTACAGGGTGCATTAAACCACTGTACTACCAAGGCCCAATTAATTATTGGGAAATATATCTTATCGACGGAAATAATAAGGAGATCTGAATTTGATGTAGAATGTTTGCAGGCTCTAATAGGAATGCAATGAGAGATAGAATTCACTTACCTTCCCTACCGGTTTGCAAATGTGAGCGTGCACCTTTCACACGTGCTCAGCCTTCCGTGCATGCTCTTTGCTCCTGTGCACGCCTTCTGTGCATGCGCATGGAAGCCAAAACATGGCTAAATAGGACAGCATTCCATCTGAGCCGGACAGAACTGGCTGAAACCCACCACTGAATGCTATTATCCAGAAGGGTTGACTAAGCTAATGTCAGCATTCTGAGTAATGCACCCATTGAAAGCGGAACCCAGAGGCAGGTAGATTCCTCTAAGAACATGTTTATTGGATACATCATATCGGGACCTTGGAGGTCTTCTAGTCCAATCCCCTGGACTAGAGCAGGAGAACCTATGCTATTCCAGACAAGTGGCTGTCCAATCTCTTCTTAAAATCCTTCAGTGATGGAGCGTCCATGATTTCTGAAGTTAAGCCATTCCACTGATTAATTGTTCTATCAGGAAAATTCTGCTTAGTTCTATGTTGCTTCTCTCCTTGATTAGTTTCTTGTCTTGCCTTCAGGTGCTTTGGAAAATAGGTTGACCCCTTTCTTTGTGGCAGCCCCTCAAATATTGGAACACTGCTGTCATGTCACCTCTAGTCCTAGATAGATAGATGGATGGATGGATAGATGGATGGATGATGGATGGATAGATAGCTAGCTAGATAGATAGATGATAGATAGATAGATGGATAGATGGATAGATGGATAGATGGATAGATGATAGATAGATAGATAGATGATAGATGAGATAGATAGATAGATGATAGATGATAGATAGATAGATGATAGATGAGATAGATAGATAGAAGATAGATAGATAGATAGATGATAGATGATAGATAGATGATAGATGATAGATAGATGATAGATGATAGATAAATAGATGAGATAGATAGATAGATAGATAGATAGATGATAGATGAGATAGATAGATGAGAGATGAGAGATAGAGATGAGAGATGAGATAGATAGATGATAGATAAATAGATAGATAGATGATAGATGATAGATAGATAGATAGATAGATAGATAGATAGATAGATAGATGATAGATGATAGATAAATAGATAGATGATAGTTGATAGATAAATAGATAAATAGATAGATGATAGATCGATAGATACACAGATGAGATAGATAGATAGATAGATAGATAGATAGATAGATAGATAGATGATAGATGATAGATAAATAGATAGATGATAGTTGATAGATAAATAGATAGATGATAGATCGATAGATAGACAGATGAGATAGATAGATGATAGATAAATAGATGATAGATAAATAGATAGATGATAGATGATAGATAAATAGATAGATAGGTGATAGATAGATAGATGATAGATGATAGATAAATAGATAGATGATAGTTGATAGATAAATAGATAAATAGATAGATAGATAGATGATAGATGATAGATAGACAGATGAGATAGATAGATAGATAATAGATAAATAGATAGATGATAGATGATAGATAGATAGATGATAGATAAGTAGATAGATAGATGATAGTTGATAGATAGATAAATAGATAAATAGATGGATGATAGATAGATAGATGATAGATGATAGATAGATGAGAGATGAGAGATAAATAGATAGATGATAGTTGATAGATAGATAGATAGATAGATAGATAGATAGATAGATAGATAGACAGATGAGATAGATAGATGATAGATGATAGATGATAGATAAAGAGATGATAAAGAGATAGATAGATGATAGATGATAGATAAATAGATAAATAGATGATAGAAAGATAGATGATAGGTGATAAATGATAGATAGATAAATAGATAGATGATAGATAATTAGATAGATGATAGATGATAGATAAATAGATAGATGATAGATAGATAGATGTAATGTAAATTATTGCTTGCTATTCATGTTTCTCTCCCTGCTTTCACTTGCCTTTTATCCCAATTTTGCCAATTAATGTTTTTGATGTTCGCTAGTGTTTCATAAATATACATCAAGCCATATTTTTTGCTAGCTGAACTGAGTGCGGTGTGTGCTTGCTCTGATCTGGATACCGAGAGTCTGCTGGGTGCCAGAAAAACTGGAAATTATCCACAATAATCTTCCAAGAAGTAGAAGGAAGTGATTATCTATGTCTTGGCCAGCAAAATGTACTGAGACAGCTGTGCCTCCAAACTAAAGCTATTTGAGCCGTCAAGATGCAATTTTATGATGCTATTAAAATTGGGAACCTTGTCAATCCAAATAATACCATACAAGTAGTCCTTAATTTGCAACAGTTTGTTTAATGACTGTTCAAAGTTATAATGGCACTGAAAAAGTGACTTATGACCGTTTTCCACTTTTACAACTATCGCAGCCTCTCCTTGGTCATACGATCAACATTCAGATGCTTTGGCAACTGGTTTCATATTTTATGATGGTTTCAGTGTCCCAGGGTCACTGCAACTTTCTGTGACCTTCTGATGAGCAATTTCTTTTATTATTATTATTATTATAAAATTTTTATTTTTTTAATATAAACATTCCATCTCCCCTTAAACAGTGTGTCATCTGGGTACAACTATCTCTTTGCAATATGTCAGAATATGAATATTCATAGACTGGAATAGATCAGTCAATGAATAGGCATAGCAACTAAGTCAGCCAATGGGGACTTTGGGTAGACATGGTAACAGGTCTGTTGAAGGTAAAACTGCCCTCTGCAAAGTAGAGCAACGGACCAGACAGCGAATAGATACGATGCTTAGCAAAACACACAGATAGTCACAGACTCTGAACGTTTAAAGAAAAATAAACAGTCTTTACTTGTAGTATAAAACAAACTTGGCTTCTCAAAACAACTTCTTCAAACCATCACGGTTTAACACAAAACATAGTTTGCTTACAGTTCCAGTTCTCTTCAAACATAGACACAGTTCCTTCCAGCAGTTCAACCTTCAATAGCAGGAGCAGGAGCAGAAGTGAGCGAACTTCCTGCCTTCCTTTTATGTCTGCTTAGCACAGCCAATTAGTCATCTTTGTAGCAGTTAAAGTTACAGAACATAGTTTTCTATATATTATCTACCCAACCGTAGGATAAGCATCCAACATTCTCCCCTTTGGGTAGACTAATATATTTACAATCTTAAACCATACTGTTCACATGTATCTATATGTTTCCTACTTCCCTGTGCTTTTGTGAAATGATCGGCTACATTGTCCTCTGATGCACAATATACAAGTTCTATCATTTTGTTCATTATACATTCTCTTACATTGAGATACCGAAGATCTGCATGTTTTGTTCTAGTCTTCACAGCTATATTTGTCGCCATTTTTATCGCTGCCTGATTATCTTCGTATACTGTTATAGGATCTTGTATATCTATTCCTAAATCTAGCATCAGCTGCTTAATACTGATCAAATCCGTACATAACAAAGACAAACAAGAAAACTCTGCTTCCATTGTAGACATACTT
Source organism: Pantherophis guttatus (assembly GCF_059756535.1). Classification (NCBI taxonomy): domain Eukaryota; kingdom Metazoa; phylum Chordata; class Lepidosauria; order Squamata; family Colubridae; genus Pantherophis; species Pantherophis guttatus. Next base: position 204,062,780 of record NC_142065.1, read on the forward strand.
AAATGCTTCTGTCTTATTGAACGCCACCATATCAAAGATTTTCTTTATATTATCTACCCAACCGTAGGATAAGCATCCAACAAGGTCAGCCAATGGGGACTGTTTAGAAACAGAAACTTAAGGAAGGAGGCTGGGTGTGGCTCAGCTCTGATTCTGATTCTGTGCTGAGATCTAAACCAGTCTGGGCTTGCCTGCTCTGAACTCAGAACTGAAACTAGTCTGCTGTTCTCTGCTTGTGTTTTGCCTGTAACTTCTACCACTTTGGAAGAATCAGCTATTGGTATTGTACATTTATCTTCATGTGTTATGTGTATATAAAGAAGTTAATGAATCCTTTCTGGATTTGATTTTGCAACAAACTCTGATACAATCACCATCAACAGCATTCATTACATTGATATTAATTCTCTGATCTTACCATTGTAATTGTCACAAGTAAATGCCTTATTCTCCATTATGTAAATAATATATGAACAGTGTGTCAGGGGTTAACTTATTCTTCACTTCTTAATGTATTCATACTTTACCACTCCCATAATTAGCTCCACCCGTTGTATATATAAGGAGCTGCATACGTTCATTCTGTGCTTCTATCTGTGAATATTCAGTGAATATAGAATGCCTTATGTAAATAAAGAGAGATATATTTGAACTCTTAATTCTTGAACAATTTATTGAGTCTGATCCTGAAAATATCGCAACAGTAATGTTGAACATAGTAAACCTATTCATTTTTCCCTCTTAACATCTAATAAGAATCTAATAATAATATTAAGCATAAGAATCCTAATAATCCTAATAATAACAGTTATCATATTGTTTACATCTCTATCTTATGATATTTTCTACTCTTCTTTAATCTCCTTCTTTTATTACCAACTGACGAGCAATTTCAAATTTCAACCATCTTAGTTAAAAAAAATATCACTACAGATATGTGAAAATTAAAAAGTCACGAAAGACAATTGGCATTGTCTTCCATCTTTTCCAAACCCCTATTTTAATTATTACATTTAAGATTTTATTGCTTGCAGAACGGAAGTTCATTAAAAGGCTAATATTCTAAAATGCAGAGCTAAGGAGAAATTGCACAGTAACAAATTATGCAATCATATTTTGGATCCTCTTCTGGAGAAAAGTTGTTCTGAAATTGAGTTTGCGAGGAAAGAATCTCTTTTTAGTGGGTTATTTGCACATCAATTCCTGGTTGAATTTAACGATTGTGCTTTTAAATAATGTTTAGAAGGCAGTCTAAAACAAACAAACCAAAAAATCAATTTGATGTTCCATGCCGCACATCACAAGCATCTGATTAAAACAGGAGTTGTTTGCCAAATTTGCAATTATGGCTTGAAATGCTGAAGAATAAGCTAGTTAAAAAGGGTAGGAGCTCCTTGAAATGAGATACAGAAAGCACGGCCACAAATGATCTCCAGTACAATTGTAAAAGCTTTAAGGGGCTTTGAGGGATGAACAATAAATTCGCCTTTGCTTCAATTTACTTTGAGTCTCCTGCTTGTTTGAGGAATGGGACAATTCGCCATGGCGGATTGCAGAGCTGGCAGCAGATTCAGACAGTGAGGAGGTTGAGGAGGAACATGGGCCAGTCCTGGAGTCTGGGGAAGGCTCTGACGAGTGCCCTGCATCGGAGGCAGAGATGGGGCCAGGGCCATATGACAGGTATCAGCTGCCTTCAGAGTCAGACATCAGTGAGGTAGACGAACAGCTGGAGCCTGTTCCCAGTGTGCGCATGCACAGAGTTGCCAGACGAAGGGAACGGCTAAGGAACAAGGGTCGACTTGGGAGTAAGGCCACAAGTGGACAATGAAGGGCTCCTCCCATAGGGAATAAAAGAGGAGCAAAAGGGGAGGGGTGTTTGCAGGAGATAATTAGTTAATTCCTGAATTCTTGTGAAGTATTGCGGCGTCTGAAAGATATCGGCCTGGCCACTCTCCAAGTCTGATAAAGGTCGGTAATTGTGAACTATCTTGAAAGACTGTGGGAGAAGAAAGACTTTGCTGGAGAGGAATTCACTGTAAAATAAATAAAAGGGGTTTATTGGGATGGGAACTCAGCATGGTGTCTTGTCCTTCACTCAGATACTTCGGGGAAATAAATTTGACCCCCTCTTCCTTGTGGCAACATTTCAAGTATTGGAAGACATGTGTCATGTCACCCCAAGCCTTCTCTTTCTTATACTAAACTTACCGTATTTTTCAGAGTATATGATGCACCAGGATGTACCTTAGTTTTTGGGGAGGAAAATAAGAAAAAAGCTGATTGGCAGATGGATCGGCCTCCAGAACACCCCCAATCAGCTGTTCCCAGAGGTGAATTTTAACAACAGGTTCCTTGGTTGTGAGCTCTGTGCCTTGCTTTTTTTTTTTTTTTTTTTTGCTTTTTTTTCTGCCTCTGAAACTTCTGAAACTCCCTTATAGAAAAAACTTTTTTCCCTGCCTCTGAAAGCCTCTGAAACAGAGCTTCAGAAAAAAAGCCTCTGAAGCTCTGTTTGGGGGCTTTTCTGAAGCTTCATTTCTGATGCTTTTTTCAGCCTCTGAAACCTCCGTTTGAGAAGCGGGGTGGGGCTACATTCGGAGTATAAGACGCACCCAGATTTTCACCCTCTTTTTTGGGAGAAAAAAAATACGTCTTATACTCCGAAAAATACGGTACTTAGTGTGCTTGGTTGTTCATCATACAATTTAGCTTCTAGACCAGGGATCAGCAACCTGCAGCTCTGGAGCCGCATGTGGCTCTTTCACCCCTCTGCTGCGGCTCCTTGTCACTCACAATATGCGTCACAACCGCCAATGTGCAAAACCTGCCGGCACACGATTTATTGAGTTTTCCAACCCCCGGTAGGCCAACCATGGATAAATCCAAGAAAAGAAAAGTTTCAGAAGAAAAACAGAACATTTAATTCATCTACATATGCTAGTTTTGTGGCCGCTCAAGAAATAGTCAGGCACGGGAAGGGTTTTGTGGCTCCCGGTGTTTTCTTTTCTGTGGGAAACAGGTTCAAATGGCTCTTTGAGTGTTTAAGGTTGCAGACCCCTGGTCTAGACTCTTTACTAACTTTGTTGCTCTTCTCTGCACTCTTTCTAGAGTCTCAACATCTTTTGCTTGCTGGCTTGTCAGGTTACATCTCAGAAATACTTTAGTATGTGCCATTTGGAAAGAGGCCCAATCTTTTCCCCCCCTTTCTGTCATTCTCCCTCCCTTTCTCAGATGACTTTGGAGAAGGTCAGCTTCTGACAGCACTTTATTGGTGTTCCTCTCTTCTGAATCAACTCATCAGGCAGATGTAATTGCTAACAGCTAGGAGAGGTTAGGCTGGTGAGTTTTCATAGCTTGGTTCCAAAATGAGGTCAACTGTTCCTCCTCCTGCCTTTTCTAGCCAATCTGATGTGCCAGTGATCTGATCCTTGGTGAACTCCCTGGGCTTAAAACTTTTTGGGGAAAGCAATAATTTCC